>NC_141032.1:30447500-30537500 GCF_052040795.2 Danio rerio
CTTCACCTGGCTCTGCAATGTTAATCACAGATGCTTTCTTTCTGTAAATGCTAAGATACTGCCTGTTATTTCCTGCATCCTTGGTAATTATTCTGAGCACCTGCAGTGTGAATAAATTGTTTGGGTTCTGAGTACAAAGACCTTGGTTGGAATTATTTAAACGGTACCAAAGACGGTTTATTTTTCCTCTTGAACTAATTAAGATTTTATTTGATATGGGTCAGTTTTCAAACATAAATGTGCAAAGCTGTCTGCCAGAAACTGATAGCAGTTATCCTCAAACCATTATCTCCTCAGAGTATTGAAAGCACTGACCTCTGAATAAATCACCTGCGGTCTTTAAGATCATGCAGTCCAATTAGTGGCCAACCTATCTTTGTACTTCTGAGACATTATGCCATGGAAAAGTCAGTAATGGAAACAAAATAGAGTTTAAGAGCAATGGCTATTTAAGCCAAACAATACTTTAAAAGACACAAACATGACCATGTGGTGACATTATTGTCCTTTTTAAAAATGGAAAACGGTGATTACATGTTGTTCTGCATGTGTGCAACACTGGAGTAAACAATCTGAGATTAATTAAAACTGTGAAGCAGTTTGAAGATCTTAATTGTTTACAATACAATTGAAATACACTTTGTAATTCCTGGATAAAAGGCTTACCACATTCAATTGTACACTGTAGTCTCCTCCCTTTTTCTTGAGGTTTCCCCAAAGGTTTTATTTCTAAAATTCTGTCTTTCATATTTCTTTCTACTTGTGTTACTGAACCCTGTCTTTGTTTTGCACGCTTCAGTGTGTGCCATCATCATGTTTATTGAAGGTTTGCACGTAAGTAATGGAAGTGTGATGCAGTGTTTCCAGTTTTACTTCTTCTGTTGAGCAGAACCAGAACAAATACAAATATGGGACCTTGAGAGTTCAGAAGCCGAATCCTTCAACCCTGAATTTTGATGATAGTCAAGTAGAGTGCGTTATTCAGACTTCCAACACATGCAGTCATGCTTCATACTTAACTATGACCCATTTTAAGCCATCTTATGGAAAAAGGCTGTGGAATGATTGCTATAAGAATGTGAATGAAACTGCAGATGACAATTATGTAGTTTAACTATTAGGTAAATTAAAAGTGCTATACACCAATGGGTTTCACGGTTTTAGAGAAAGATGACCTAGAAAGCTTCTCGCTAGGGTTTTACAAGTGTTTTTGTAACCTTCATAATGATGTAAGATCCATTACTGCATCAGTTAAATAGAAACTATTATAGTTTTCCAGACAGAGTAGGAAGTAAACATTTTGGATGTACATTTTATGCTCTATTTTCATCTCGCAATACTGACAGCAAGTGAATTCACAAGGGAAGGAAGAGAAATGGAACACCCCAGATTTCCACCAGTGTGTGTTTGTGTCATTTATGATGCTGAAGTAAAACTGAACCATACTGTTCAAAGGTTTGCAATTGTTTTGATTGTTTGTAAACAAATCTTCATTTGTTTTATCAAAACACAAAAAATATGATTTAAATTTTAATTAGCAATGTTTTAATTTTTTTTTTTTTATGTTTTTAATTTAATTTTAACCTGTTCTTTTCAGGAATTGACACTTGGTGTAAGCACACTAGGCTATCCGAACAGTGCCCGGGCACATTTCTGGGTTCGGCTGACAAGTGTGAGTGCTCTGAATCACACCCAGGCACATTTCAGTTAGCCGGCCCTGGCCTGGTTGGAAGAGGTGTGCCAAAGCGTGGCTCGGTTAGGCTATGGTGTGGTACGCTTGAAATGTGAGTGCAAAGAGTGCCTGAGCATGAAACTTATGATGTAACGTCACTTTTAAGAGACTTTTAAGTTTCATATAGATTTATTAATCATTCTTACTTTACCTACGTGAATTGTCAAAGCTCAATAAAGATGCAAACTCCCCGCTTTACCTGCCACCTCCAGCAAACCTCCTAATACCTGCAGCACAATGATTTTATGAAAGTTTAAAAAGTGGTGTACTGTATCTGTTAAGCAAAAGATTTGACACCACATGACAAATGACTCAAAATAATACAAAAAATATATATAAATAGAGCAATCACCATTACACTGAGCAAGATCGCTTCTCTTCTAAACTGAGCAGTCGCATCAATAATGCTCAGAACGTAGACTGCAAAAAAATGCTTTTCTTGTCTTCTTTTTACTCCAAATATCTAAAAATTCTTATATAAAGAAGCATTTTCTAGGCAAGCAAAACAATATTGTCTTTTTTTCAGAAATAATGTCAAAACTAAGTGATTTTGTACTTAAAACAAGCAAAATAATCTGACAATCTTGTTTTTTTAATTAATTATTTATTTAAAAAAACTTTTTAAATAAATCAATTAATTAATTAATTAATTTGCTTGTTTTAAAGAGCCCCTATTAAGGGTTTTTGAAAATGAGCTACCATGCAGTGTGTAACACAGCACTAAGGAAATGAAAATATCCAGCTGAGGTTCAAATCTAAAAGTGCAGCATGTTTTAAAGTATTGATTATTGAGCGAAATATTTGACTCAGAGTCTAATAAACGAATCGAGTTGAATTCGGATCTTTTATTGGATTGCATCGACGTCGATATGGCACATCTCTAAATATGTACTTACAGTTCCGTTAAAATGTACACGCGATTTCCCTCTACACACATTAGCAGTGGGCTGGGGGATCAAGGAACTGATCATGACACGAAGATGACCATCACTGACAGAGATTCGGCTGCAGGCAGCCCAGGAGTGATTGTGGAGACAGGAGACAGGTTGTGATTGTGCGTACGACAGCGAGAACTGCAGCGACGGGAGGGATTACCGCGGACAAAAGTGAGGACATGTCGCTGATGCCCTCTCTCTCGCCTGGGTTGCTTCTATGGACGGGCTGGCCCTGGCTACAGGGAATAAAGGGTTAAAGTTGATTTTCACAACAAAACCAAAGTATAGTCAATCTAGTGCTCTGTTTGTTCCTGTCGTTTTTCTGATTTTTGATACAATAACCTATGCTGCAACGTGGGATTCGCTGGCAATTTGCTTTTGAAGAAGCAGCAGAGACCATGGGACTTTGTCAGACATTGACAATGACTTTGTCAGTAATTTTTACAGTTCAAATAGACCAGTTTCTTCTTTCTCGGATCATAACATTTAAGTGCCATTAAAATTGTTGTCTCGTTTTGTGTAGTTTAAAAAATATGTGTTTAATTGTGTGTTGTAATTACCTCTTGCGGCTTGTAATCATGTATCTATATCTGTATGGGAATGTTCACATATCACGTCCAAAACCACGTTAAAACATGACGTGCTTCTTAATTTACCAATTTAAATGCATTTTTGAGCTGCCGATCCTCTGCTGTTTGCCTTTTGCTATTGCCACCATCAGCCATTCCTTCACACTCACTGCACGGTCAATTTTCAGACTGGGTCATCAGATCAATCAGCGCACATTAGCTTCGCGCTAAGGAGGAGTTTGGGAACAAATTAATCGCTGAACGATTCCTATGGGAGTCACTGGGAAAATTAGGTAAAAACAAATGCATATTATAAGACAATGAAAGTGTGTTTTGACCTTGCATGCATATCAGCCTGTTGTTGGAGACCACTAAAAACTAAATATGACATTTTTAATACAAAATGAAAAAAAAAAAACTCTTTAAGGAAAAACTCACTTAATTTTGGCATTTCAAAAATATGTTTTGCTTGTCTAAAAATTCTTCTTGATTTAAGATTTTTTTTTAGATATTTGGACTAGAAACAAGACAAAAATTCTAAGTAATTTAATCTTAGCAATCTAAGTGCAGGCTAAGGGGGAGAGGGGGGAGGGGACAATGGTGCATGGGCACGGTTTAAGACAACCAGGCCTAGTGTGAGTACACCCTTACAGTACTTTAAGAGGGAACTTTAGCAATGCTATTTTTTGCATTGCAGAAAACATTTTGCCATCCTTCATAATATAATCTTGTTAAAATGCATACATTTTATTTTTAGGATTCTGTGATAAATCAGAAAGCTCAAAATAATAGTATAATATAAATGTATTTATAATGTAAAAAATGAAAATATAAATGTTATTATTAATAATTTTTTAACCAATTATAATTGATCACAATAGAATAGCAAAACATCATAGAATGATTTATGAAGGATCATGTGACACTAAAGACTGGAGTAATGATATAGATATAGAAAATTTCACTTTTGAATAGTTTTGCTACATTTTTCACTGGTAAGCAGAATTGGCTTATTTTATAACATTAACAAATGTTACTGTTTCCAATGTATTAATCCATGCATGCACACACACACACACATACACAAACACAAGTTGTAAGAAATATGCATATGAAATTAAAATAAAATAAGATCCACTGTTTCTATACACAGCATCAATTTATTATTTTTTTCCAAGCTATGCAGGCCTATTTTCTGACCATGCCTTCTTTTCAGTGGTGGTTAAACATTCTCAACCAGGAATATAAATGCACAAACACAGGCTGGAAATAGAGGGTTACTTTGGAGTCTAAATGATAACAGACTCCCTCTATCATAGACAGAATCTTACCAATGGAGAGGCCAGGTGGTCCTCAGTGAGCTGCTAGTGCTATTGTATAACATTGGATGATTAAATGCATGAAGGAGATTGCAGTTGCACTCTAGGTGCAAAGTGCAGCACAGTGCCGCGCATGTGAAGAACAATCACACAGTAGATGCTTTCCATTCAGTTCAAGACAGCAGTTCAAAATAATTAATCTAATCAGAATCACCAAGCATGCAAAAGCTCACTTCAGAAATGAAGAAAGTGAGTTAAATGTTTTGAAAAGAAAGCAAACTGAAATCAAAAGCCTCAGCTTTATTATTATAGCTTTCATGCAAATCATTTAAGACTTCATTTGAGCCACAGAAAAACTACTTTTTATTTTTATTTTCTAAAGATCTATAACATTTTTAGTTACAATGTTTGCCAGCTCTACTTGCCATAGTGCAGAAAAATATTCGGCGTCTCTACTCTTCATGATTCTTCAGAAATCATTCTACTATGCTCTGTTGATCTAGGAACAGCTGTAACTATCATCATTAAAAATAAGTTATGTCTACTGCTTAATTTTTGTAAAAATGCTTAAACACTAAAACATCAAAATATTTTACAGTGTAAATGGAGTATGGAAAGTATTCAGACTGCCTTAAATTGTTGCATCTCTCCCAAAAAAGACTCATGGATGTATTAAATCAAAAAAGGTGGCTTCTACAAAACAACGAGCAGGGTCAATGATTTTAGCAAATGGCTGCAATATAACAAGTATGTTTATGTTAAATTATGTTTACATAGCAAGGAAATTTTCACAGTATTTCTGATAATATTTCTTCTTTTATTTTGACGAGAATAATAAAACATTTTAATAAAAAAAAAAAACAACAAAAACATTTTAAGGTCAAAATGATTAGCCCTTTTAAGCTATATTTTTTCTGATTTTCTACAGTACAAACCATCGTTATACAATTATTTGCCTAATTACCTTAACCTGCATAGTTAACCTAATTCTTCTTTGGCCTTAGTCAAGTATGGTTGCAGGGGTCGGTTCTTTGGAACAAGTCCTCCATTTAGACTTATCCATATGATAACAACTTTTTTTTACACCTTCCGGCGCCCTGTCGTCTGGGTCAGTCACCCTCATACACTATGGACAATTTAGCCTACCCAATTCACCTGCAGCATGTCTTTGGACTGTGGGGGAAACCGGAGCACCCGGAGGAAACCCACGCGAACGCAGGGAGAACATGCAAACTCTTCACAGAATGCCAATTAAGCCGAGGTTCGAACCAGCGATCCAGCGACCTTCTTGCTGTGAGGCGACAGCACTACCTACTGCGCCACTGCTTTAGTGCAAACAGAGTTTTTTTTTTTTTTTTTTTTTTTTTTAAACACAAGATGAGGGTGTGTAGCAGGTTACAACGCACAGATCCAACTGAAAAGGCACAATATGTAGACTCTACATTTCTAATGAAACAATCGCTATGCGACGCTCCCTAACAATAGGGCAGTTAGAGGTCTTTGTCAGCTGGCATTTTTGCTCTGACATGGAATAAAAGTAAAATGTCATTGACAAATATGTCATGTACTCAGTTACCTGTGACCTGCCTTTCAACCCTATGGCAGACTAATTGCCACTGTGGTCTCACTGGAGCAATCTGAGGTGAAGACTCTTACTCAAGGGTACAGTTTTGATTGAGCAGAATTGAGAACTCAATGAAACCCCAGTGCCACCTCAACCTCAAAATAATATTTAACTGTCTGACTTTCTCCAGCTCTCTGTATGGTGTGCCTATCTACAGAGACTCCAACATTTGTCTAATATGTTTAAATGTGTTAAAGACTGAATTTAGATGAACATAAATACAATCAGCCACAAACGTTTATCGAAAGGGATTTACACTGTATTCAGGGTTTATCTTTTATCACACAATACATTTCCTGGGAAAGAAATACAACCATGACATGCTCTGTTGAAGCTACAGTACAGAAATGCCTTTCATGTTAAAACATGCATGATATATTACAAACACAGTGGGTAATGTCAACTACTCAAAAAAAAAAAAAAAAATTATTGTTAGATGACTTGAACTGAGGTGAGCTGCTATTTTAAACTCAGCATACTTTTACAGACAGTTTTACAGACACAATTTTATTCAGCTGTCATTGAGTCAGTTCTGTGTTCCTCCATTACTGTCTGGTTCAGGCCAGCCACCAAATCAGACATACCTGCAATGGTCTGAAGCAGCACAAGATCACATATTGCAATTGGTAAATCACATGTCTCAAGGTTTTACATGTATTTATTTAGTAATTTATTACGTTATTTTGCAAATAATTATTTTCAAGTAACCACAGTTGAAATTTGATGCATAAAGTATCCTAATAATTGGCAATTAACCTAAAGTAAGAATGCTGTGAGAGGGTCTATAAAATTACGTACCCTAATGGAGCCATACTGACTTTTTTTTAGTTAAGAAAATATTACAGTGTATTTAGTCTGTTAAATCTATTATTTTGTTATTGCTACATTTGTTGCAGTTTTTTTTTTTACTCTGGTTCTTCACAGTCTGAGAAATTTGAAATAAATTTAATATAATAAAAACATTACGCTTTGACATTATAATTGTATTGTACTGTTTTATAATGTAATATATAACACATTTCTAATCATAATAGTTTTAATAACTAATTTCTAACAATGGATTTATTTTATCTCTGCCATGATGACAGTAAGTAATATTTTACTAGATGTTTTTCAAGACACTTCTATAAAGCCTTAAAGTGACATTTAAAGGCTTAACTAGATTAATTAGGTTAACTAGGCAGGCTAGAGTAATTAGGCAAGTTATTGTATAACAGTTGTTTGTTCTATAGATTATCACAAAAAAAATTGCTTAAAAGGGCACATATTTTTGTCCCTACAATGGTGTCTAAAAAAAATGTAAAACTGCTTTTATTCTAGCCAAAATAAAACAAATAAGACTTTCTCCAGAAGAAAAAATATTATCAGACATATTGTGAAAATTTCATTGCTCGGTTAAACATCATTTGGGAAATATTAAAAAAAGAAGAAAATATTTGAAGGGGGCTAATAATTCTGACTTAAACTGCATTTTAATATAGGCTTATGAATATAAATATATTGTGTAATAAATGCTTACAAAAACAGCTCCAATGTTACTAGCTACTAAGAAAGTCAGTTGCAATGTACCTAGCTACTTTTTTAAAAGTGTAGTTTAGCTCATCCTGGTGAGAAGCTTGTACTGTAGATTATCAAGCTACAGTTTCTACGTAACACTGGTGTGCACTTGTCTAATTTTCTCCAGAATCATAAAATAGGAGGTGAAATCACTCGAGACCCCTCTCACACAGGCTACAAACTGTTCATACTTTTTCCCCCCCTCAAGAAAAAGCTACAGATCTCTGTGCATTAACACAACTAGGCATAAAAAAGTGTTTTTACCTCAGGCCAAATCCAACTTAGCTTGCACATCAGTTGTTTTAGTTCATTAACAATATCGTTATTGTTTTTATTTATTTTCTCACTTATTTTAATGTGTCAATATGTACAGATTTACCATAAGTGACCAACTTATGCTCCTATAAACCAAAAAAAAAATCTAAAAAAGATGGACAGACATTAAGACGGACGGACGGACAGACAGACAGACAGACCCATTATCCTACTGGCTCTATCTGCAAACTGAGGTAGTGTGGCATATGTTTGTATAGGTGTATAGCACACTAATTTTCCATCGCTTGAATGTGTAGCATGTGTATGTGTGAACTGAACAGCACTACAGATGGAGCTAACTGACTGAGTCACAAAGGAGAGGAAACAAAGATCAGACATTAGTGCCCCAGGTTCACTTGTTTGATGCATGATGTACCATTTGGACCATTCATCTGAAATACAGAAGAGAACTTTTCGTCACCCTCCACACATCTTTGGCACAACACATGTTAAGGGAATTGCAAAAACACAAACACTTCTCCAACAAAATCTTTTCAAGATTCATGAAATGCAATTTTTTTTTTTTTTACCTTCAAATAACAAAGAGATAGTGTTTCTATTCCTCGCCACTATAATAACTAAGGAAATGGAAACTCGAGAGAAAAGGCTTCCTCTGATCTCAGCGACAGGGACTGCACTGCAGGGCTTACTTACATAGAGAACACAGTGGCACAAGTGTATGCACACATCTGCCGGTCCACCCGTTGCTTTAACTGCTGTTCATTTGAAACACTGAACAAGCTTGCAGAAGGACTTCCCAGCAGAGATACTCAATCCATAGCCTTTCATTATTTATTCATGAGATGCCTCACAAAGATAGCTTAAAGGATATTTTGTGAAATATGTCCTTAAAAAGTACTTTAAAAATTTTTTTTGGAATAAATATGAAAAAATTTATGCTATTGTTTATGAGCTCAGTTTCTTAAAGAGCCCCTATTTTGCAAAAAAAAAAAAAAAAACATGCTTATATGTGTTTAAGGGTACAAAACTTTTGCATTATCTTAATATATGCATTTATTTTTACTAATTACCTCAGCGACTACCATCGGATTTGTTCAGCGATTTATTTGTTCCCAAACCTCTCCTTAGTGCAAAGCTAAACTGCGCTGATTGGCCCGATGAGTCAGTCTATTGCCATTGGTCGACTGCGTTCAGCACAAGATAGAGAGAAATCCCCACCACAGGTAGTATGAAGTGGCAGAAGGTATGTGTGAGCCCAATGCTGGAATGCAATAAAGCAATGCAGTTAAACACCGGCATATTATGCTACTCTTAAACTTAACCCCAAGTAATAACAACGACACACATTCAATATTAATCCACACAATGGAAAAAGTTTAACTATTTTAAAAGTTGACCGCACAGCGTGTGTGAGGAACAGCTGATGATGGACATAGCAAAGGCAAACAGCAGAGGACCACGATTTCAAGAACGCATTTCAATCAGTAAAGGAAGGAGCAAGCATCGCATTTTTAACATGGTTTTGGACGAGACGTGAACTGCCCCATACAGATTTAACCTGAGAGATACAGTACAAGCACTGATCTATAGCTGATAAATGATTACAAGCCTCCTCGAGTGGCGATTACAACTTATAACACAAAGTTAAACACATACTTTGCAAATTACACAAATCGAGGCATCAATTTTAATTACACTTACATGTTATGATCCGGAGGAAGAAGAAAATGGTCCATATGAACTGTGACTGTTACTGAGAAAGTCACTGTCAAAGTCTGACAAAGTCACATGTTCTCTGCTGCTCCTTCAATAGCAAATGGTCGACGAATCCCACGTTGCAGCGTAAGTTATTGTATCAAAAATCTGAAAAATGACAGGAACAGACACAGCACTGGGCTATATTGTGACATTGTTGTGAAAATACTGTAAACTTTAACCCTTTATTCCCCGCAGCCGAATCTCCATCTGTCAGTGATCATCATCTTGGCATTATGATCAGTCGATCCCCGTGTCTCCGCTAGTGTCTGAAGTCAAAGCGCGTGCACATTTTACCAGAACTGGAACTACATTTTTTGGTGATGTACCATGTTGACGTTGATGTGATCAAACAAAAGATCCAAACCCAACTCGATTCGTTTATTAGACTCTGAGTCAACTATTTCTCTAAAGAATCAATAGTTTTAAACAAGGTGCAATTTGAGATTTAAACCCTAAAGCTGTGTTAAACACTGCACTTACTCTTTAAAATCAAGGTGAAAGTTGAGAGCCAGTAAACATTTGTGCAGGTAAATTTGAAACCATTTTTCCAATTATATCTCAAAGGGTCCTGTAAATCCTAGAACAACTTCTCCTGTAACTAAAATGAACAATATGCTAAGATCATGTATTTTGTCAGAAGATACTGTAATTGTGAACTGTACACTACCTGACAAAAATCTTGTCATCAATCCCAGTTATAAGAGCAACAAATAATCACATTCTAGTTGATCTTTTGGAAAAGTAGCAGAAATTTTTCAGATATATAATTTGATGAACTGCCTTACAATCATCACAAATACAGCAGAAAAACCTGTTGGATCCTGCATGGACCCAAAATTCTCACAGAAAGTCTGGTGAAGGAAAAATCATGGTTTGGGGTTACATTCAGTATGGGGGATGTGAGAGATTTGTGGAGTGGATGGCAGCAACAACAGCCTAAAGTATCAAAACATTTGTGCTGCCCATCAGAAGGACAGAATTCTCATACTTCAGCATCGACATCAAAACTCCTAAAAGCAAAGAAGATCAGGGTGCTCCAGGATTGGCCAGCCCAGTCACCAGGCATGAACATTATTGAGCATGGGATAAGATGAGGGAGGAGGCATTGAAAAATAATTTAAAGAATCTTCATGAACTCTGAGAGTCCTGCAAGAACGCTGTCTTTGCCATTCCAGATGACTTTATTAATAAGTTATCTGAGTCATTGCAGAGATGTATGGATGCAGTCCTCCAAGTCCATGGAGTCATACACAATATTAACTATTTTTTCTACTTCAGCATGACATTATATTCTATAATGCACATTATTGCTTATAAAAGTGACAAGACTTTTGTTTAAGCAAAGTCAGATCTTGTCCTAATTAAATAATTAAAAATGAAAGCATGTTCATATTTTATTTTTTATAAATTAAGCATAATCGAGAGGCCAATGCTTTCCATATAAGCCACTTCTGATGCCAAATGATCAACTAGAAGTCATGTTATTATTTACTGTTCCTAAAACTTGGATAGGCGACAAGACTTTTGTCAGGTATTGTACTGTATGATCCAATACTGTTTTCAAATTAATATTTATAAATAAGTACCACTTTGAATAAATTGAATAAAAGTAATAATGTTACAACCGATTAATCATATGAATGTAAGTTCTATGTTCTAGGAAATATATTTTGCTTTCAACAAATATATTTAACAGCTGTTTACAGTTTTTTTTTTTTAACATAAATAGGAAGCTTATTATTTATTCATTCATTTCCTTTTCGGCTTAGACCCTTATTAATCTGGGGTCGCCACAGCGGAATGAACCGCCAACTTATCCGGCACGATTTTACGCAGCAGATGCCCTTCCAGCCACAACCCATCTTTTGGAATAAATCCGACACACTCATTCACAGTCATATACTACGGACAATTTAGCCTACCCAATTTACCTGTACCACATGTCTTTGGACTATGGGGGAAACCAGAGCACCCAGAGGAAACCCACGCGAACGCAAGGAGAACATGCAAACTACACACAGAAACGTCAACTGATCCAGCTGAGGCTCGAACCAGCGACCTTCTTGCTGTAAGGTGACAGCACTACCTACTGTGCCACTGCCACGCCTAAGCTTATTATTATTATTATTATTATTATTATTATTATTATTAGATTGCAGGTATTTCTGGATTTTTCATTTACAGTAAAAAAATTGGTAAACAAACATTTTAAACTCTTAAAATTCTTAACAAATGTTAACAGCATTTTTACATTTTTTATATAAATTTTTATTATTATATATATATTTTATTATGTCTGCATCTAGTGCTAACTTTAGTGGACAGTTCACCCAACAACAAGACATTCTTTCTTTATACCCATCTAGAACTAGGATTTTTTTAATATTAGAATATTAATATTAATATTAGAATAAAACAAACTTAATGAATAATTTATGAAAAACTCACAGTTTGGCGACGCTGTGGCACAGTAGTGCTGTCGCCTCGCAGCAAGAAGGTCGCTAGTTCGAACCCCAGCTCAGTCAGTTGGCGTTTCTGTGTGGAGTTTGCATGTTCTCCCCGCATTTGCGTGGGTTTCCTCCGGGTGCTCCGGTTTCCCCCAGTCTAAAGACATGTGGTACAGGTGAATTGGGTGGGCTAGATTGACCGTTGTGTATGAATATAAATGAGTGTGTTTGGATGTTTCCCAGAGATGGGTTGCAGCTGGAAGGGCATCCACTGCGTAAAACATGTGCTGGGTAAGTTGGCAGTTCATTCCGCTGAGGCGACCCCGGATTAATAAAGGGACTAAGCAGAAAAGAAAATGAATGAATGAATGAATAAATCACAGTTTCCATTTCATGTGTTCAAGAGAGCAAAACTGCCACTTTCTGAAAAACTGGTACAAAAAATTAATAATGAAAATGAAAGTTGCTTCAACTGGGGAAGCTGGTATCTCTTTTCCCCTGCATAATAAATGACTTGTGCCTCAGAGTGCGCAGACAAAACACAACAACAAATTCTTCCTTGTTATCTTCTGTTCAGAGACTGAAGTTGAAGGTTTAGTTATGTAATCGTATGAAACAGTTCTAAGAGGTAATTTAACTAAATCAATGAACTACATACTTTCTTTCAGACAATTAAGGATGACAATTTTTTTTTTTTTAAAGAGATTGGATGACAACGCCTACAGCGTATTATTTAGTGCATTGTCACATGACTCCGGTACTCATTCCTGACAGGAGGTCTTATGCGTATCCTTGCCCTCTTTCTGCTCTCATGCTTTCCTGTCAATACTCTACTGTTCAATCCATTAAAGGTGAAAAATAAAATAATAATAATAAAAAGATTAGTTCACTAATTACTCCTGCTGTCCAATCAGAAGATCTGTTAAATAACTTATACCACAGTAAAAAAATAAAAAGTTATGTTACCTTAAAATGTTAAAACAACTGGCTGCAAAGAAATTTTGAGTTTATTAAGCTTAAGTGGCTGAAAATGTGCCAAATTAATCCGTAAAGTACACTTGACTTAAACCAGCCTTTTCAGTCAAAAACAAAATAATATGGCACAACTGCAACCACTGAGGCTTAATAAACTCAACATTTCTTTGCAGCTGGTTGCTTGAAAATTTTAAGTTAACTAAATTTTTTTTTACAGTGTTGTGCATTAAGCAAATTAACTGGTAAATGTGCTTTTTATCAACATATTGACTTATGATTTCTTACTGCATAATCTTGTTTGTGTATTAAGTGTCCGTGGTGGCATAAAAAAAGGCACACAAAAACTGAAATCCCTGCAAAATGTTTTCTTAAGTAACACTTTGACAGCAGCGGGGTAATGCTCACGCCAAGTGCAAAAGGGTTTTTTAACCATAGACATTGGAACCTGCGAGCATACAAGTGAACTAACAATCACACACAACTAACTTCCCGTGTGATGACAAAACAGCATGGTCAATGCACACCTTGTGACTTAACATAAAAGTAGCTGCAGTTAATAAAAGTTCTTTTTTTTTTCTTTTAATTACTAAACACTACAACAATATGGATAGATACACCTCTATTCCCTCACCCTTGTGTCATTCCTAAAACTCCTGACCTTCATCTTGTGTCGAACAAAGACAATATAAAAACACTTAGTTCTGAACAATGACCTTCAGTGTATACAAACAAAAAACACTGAGTCTTTTTCTAAATACGTTCTTTTTCTCTGAAATATAATACCCAATGCATCCAAAACAGTCAAAAAGACACCAGATGTCCAAACACATTCAGTACTTAAAGCATTCAATTCTATAACAAAAATATCAGGTCAAAAGCCTTCTCTTTGATAACACAATGCGACTGAATCTCACATTATAACCACAGTATCAGCACTGTAATGCCACAGTGGTCTTAACACACATCATCACACAGCATGCCGAGCTGTTCAACATTGAAACCCAAAGACAGCGATGTTCCCTGTGGGACACTGATAAGCTCTGGGGTTGAAATTTGCTGGGATTACTTAAAATGAGAACAGGAAGGAGGTGATGCTAGAAAGCAGGTATCATGACCAAGTGAAGTAGATCAAACACTTCACCCGCATACCATCTCTATATCAGGAGGATGTGTTGAACATCATTACACCAAGAGCTTTTCCTATAAATTCTCTCACAAACAACAGAAGGACCTCATTTAGGAATCCTTCTCAGTGGGCTTTTGCATTATACACAGTTCCTCCCTGCTAACCTGCAAATGAAAGCCCTCTGATGAGGAAGCTTTGGCAATGCTGTGCTATTCATCTGGCATGCTGCAGGGGTGTACTGGCCAGGATTACTGTGCCCAGCACACGATAGATGGAGTCGATAAGGAAAAAGAGAGAGAACCATGGCACCTGTTAATATACGAATGATGCTTATGTGCTCACTGGCTGGTCGCCTTGCCCTAAGTTTCTATTCTGTATCTCTCTGTCTGCATCTCATTGATTTATCAAGCATTTCAGGTCATTCCAGAGAATGCATCACAATGCACTGTTTCCACTGCCAGCTAAACACTATACTTCAACAGCTTGATTTAATCAGAAACAACACAATAGATTTAGGAAAGCGATGCATTAGACCCTCAATCAAACCACACAAGCAATACCTGGCTTTTATACATTTTTTCCCCAATATTTTTCCCAAATTCCTAAATCCCTTTAATTCTAAACAGTTAAGAGGTAAATCAAACAAGCTTATTCTTTAGGCAGGAAGAGAGAAAACAGAAAGAAAAAAAATCCTAGATGACTAACACCATCGAAAATATCCTGAAAAGATTCTACTCAAAGCATAAATAGTCTCCCGCTACTTCATATTTTTATAATAAGCTGGTGCTTTTCATTGTTAATGGGGAATTATTGAGCATGACAGTTAAACAAGTTTATATGAGACTGGTGTTGAGATAGAAAAAAAAACTCTTCATAAGCTATAAATATGAACACAGCACAGAGAAGAACAGGGAGGACAGATTACAAAAATGCAAGCGCAGAGCATTCTGGGTCATTTGAAAACAAATAAGTTGGTAAGACTTTAGTTTGTTACAACACATGCTATTAACTACTTGCTTATTACTTGCCTATAATTAAGGTATTAACTGTTTATTAGTAGTTATAATGTATGATTTATTCTGCATCCATAATCGTACCCAAAATCTAAACCTAACTTCTACCTTACTAACTATTAATAAACTGCTAATTGAGAGTTTATTAGGCTAGTAGTGTTCGTTAATGGTTTGTTAATGCAATGAATAGTGACCTAACTTAAAGTGTTACCAATAAGTCTGTAATCAAACTGCCGTAACAAATGTATTATATTGTTTCTGTATTTAAACTCTTTGCATGTAAATTATAACAGCTTGAATTAGGCTTCTAATATCACTAATCCCTTCATCTCTCAAGATATTACACATTTGCTTCTTTAGTACCAGTAATGTTTTCATGTATACAACTATTTTGATGAAAGTTCAAAGGCATTTAAGCACCTATAGGGAAATAAATGATGTAAAACACAGACAAAACGAAGAAGAAAATATAAAAGAGGCTATATTTAGAATTTAGAAACACATGTTATTAACCAAACCACCAAAGTGCAGCCAATGTAATGTACAAAATACTAAACTGTTTCAATGCTCAGATATATTCAAAATCCCTAATCCTACCCAAAACCTAAACACAACTTCTACCTTCCTCTCTATTAATTAACAGCTAGTAGAACATTAAGCTAGTAGTGTTAGCTAATGGTTTGTTAATATTGTGAATTTAACCTAAACTAAAGTGTTACCAATAAGCCTGTAATTAATCTGTGCTAACAAATTGCTGTCTTAATATTGTTTCTGTTTTTAAAGTCTTTGCACTTAAAAATAAAAGCTTATATAGGCCTTTTAATATTACTAATCCCTTAATCTCTCATGAAATTACATGTTTGTTTTTTAGTGCCAGTAATTTCTTCATGTATACAACTATTTTGATGATGAAATAAGTTCAAAGGCATTCAAGCACCTACAGAGAGGGATATACAGTATGATGTAAACACAGAAAAACTCTTAGTTTTCTCTTAGTTTTCACAGAAAATGCCTTAGTTCCATTATGCCTTAAAGCAAAGCCCTATGCCTGGCCTGAGGGTATGAATCATATATAGGAAATGCAAGTTTGGGTAAAATGCCTAAATAAATAATTAGGTATATTAAAGAGGCTATTTAGAATTCAGAAACCCATGTAATTGACCAAACTACTGAAGTGCAGCCATTACGCACATCAATGTAATGTACAAGAGACTGAACTGTTTCAATGCTCCATTGTACTCACATTTTGACTACAAGTAAAAAAGTTTTGAAACACCTACTATATGCAGTACTATAACGGTAAACAAATACTAAGATGCCATCCAAGGTATTAAGCCTTAAAATTTTAGCATAAATTGACATTTAAAATGTGACTTATTGGCATTTTGTGACCTTTTCTCCAGCCAGTGCGACTAAAATAAATTTTGTCAAGTTTGAGATACATCATCGAACACACCAAAAGTGGAACTAAACAATAATACTTGCGTGAACTGTGTGCCCCTAAGATAATTTATTATGTCTTTTTAAAAAGATGGGCAATGCTGCGTGAACTGCAACAAATGTGTTCTGCAAGACCCCGTCATTTACATAACCGCTAAACACACTTTGAAACGCTGTGAGAAGCATTCGTTACAGAGCTCTCTGAAACAAATCACAAGCTAAGCTAGTTTAAAGCCAGATGAAATGGCGCTGACTCTTACTGATGCAGAAAAACAGCTGGAACACTAAAACAACACTCAGGCTAGAAGGTTCTTCATTATACAAATCACCCACTATTATCTGATTTTACTGTAGTAACACTGAAAGAAACCATCAGCAGAAAGGTGGAAGGTTCATATCAAATGTTATAATAATAATATTGCATTTAACACGTTAAGTAAAGTAATACGATTACAATATTTATGTAATCATTTTTTAAGCAGTTGTGTATTTGTCTTTCTTCAGCTACTTCATGTTAAATAAAATAAAAAATGTATAAAAGATAAGCTGTTTCAAATTGTACAGATAGCACTGCTTAATAATGAAATAAATTCAAATCTTGACCACTGAATAACTTAAACTACTGTTGCTTTACTCCTTTACTACTTGAGTAGGACAAGGCTTTGTTAAATTAGGATATTTAAGTTTAAACGACTTAAACACTCTCCTGGTGTGCAATCTTGAGACCAGAGTTGGGTGTAAGGCATTCCACAGCAACACGTTACTGTATTCTATTAACATTATTGAGGAACGCAGAATGTGATGAATTACATTTTAAATTTATGTAGTTTGATTACAGTCATTAAAGTCAGTGTAACTATGGTACTTATTTTACAAATATTGATTTTAGAAAACAGTATTTGCTTTTTTTAAATCCCATTCTCTGCTGCAACGTCAATTATGAGCCTTCGCTTTTAAATTGCTGAAGAACACAAGCTGAAATAGTTGCTGATGAGAGTGGTTGCTTCATCAAGTAGAAATACAGACATTACTTTGATTTCATTGAGCGTGAAAACAAAAACAAAAAAATTACTTAAAATTTATTTAAAATTAAGGCAGTCTATGTCTTTAAAGAACTTTCAACTGCAACTCCCAGCAACTTGTTCGAGCACTTGAATGAAAGCATTCTACAACAATACTTGTCTTCAAGGAGGACACCAGTGCCCAAAAACACGGTGGCCCAACTAAGCCTAAACAGGCTAAATTGGATATTTGTGCAAGATCTGGGAAGTAACTTCTTAAAATGTGAAGAGAAACGTAGCAGATTATAGGGCCATTAACATGTTGCATCTTTTGCGCAGAACCCACTTACGTATTCCTGATTTCAAGCATTCAACACTTGAGCATTTACAGTTTGTCTCCACAAGTCTCTTACCACGAACTGAAGTCTCCTAACTATAACTGTCAATCACTTATCCCGATTTCTTCAAAATGTCTTCTTTTGTGTTCAAAATGGGAAAAAAAAAACAAAGAGGTCTGGATCAAGTGGCAAACTATCTCTTTAAATCTTTTGAATTTGTCAAACTGCTGTGTTAAACCTGTGTTATAATGTTTTTCAGTGAAAATTAACTTACTGAAAGAGCTGCAGTTTTTTTGTATATATGTTTTTTTTTTTTTTTTTATATGTTAAAAGTGTAACTTCAAAGTAAAGTAATTCGTAATCTGATTACTTTTTTAATGAAGTAATTAGTAATGTAAATAATTAATTTTCCAGATGTAATCAGCAAATTATAATTACTTTAAGTAACTTACCCACAACTGCTTGAGACTAATCAGTGGAGCTGACATCTTTTAAGATACATCACTGCAATATAATTTCAGTTAAGACAGCTCAAACTAAATTAATTAAATTTAGGGCTAACCTTAAAGTGCTAGGTTCTACCAAAATTTTAAATAATAATAATAATTACTCATGCTTGTGTTGTTCCAATCCAATGAGACCTATGTTCATCTTGAAAACACAAATTGGGATATTTTAGATGAAATCTGAGAGCTCATGCATCCACCATATGCAGCAGTTATCCCATGATGTTCAAAGTTCAGGAAATTAACCAAAACCTTTCAAAAACAATCTATATTTTTCATTTCAGTAGTCAGATGAACTCCGATAACACTTTTGTGCACCAAAGACTCATCTGTGAGAGGTCAGAGTGCACATTTACAATGGGAAATACATTGCCTTTACAATCAGCGGTGCAACACAAGCACGGTATTTCCCATAGCAAACATGGACACTAATCTGATGCAGAAGACAGAGTAAGTTAACAGTCAATCTTAAAGTTCATTTTTTATTTTATTTTATTTATTTTTATTATTATTTTTATTATTTTTTGCAGTTAAGCCTTGTCTGGGGGGTTATTATTGATATTACATTTGCAGCACTAGCATATGAGGTGCTGATGACTCCATTTGTAGAATTTTACCAGTGACACTGCTCCCAATATTAGTCTGCAGCCTTGAAATATCTATATATTCTCTACAAAAGCATTACAAGCCCTTCAGATATAAATCAGTCGACAGGTTTCCATTGACAACCTCGGAGGTCTTGCTTTTAAAGCTCTGTTACAAGTGTTTTACAGAACAACCAAATATTGCATATTGCCTCTCGAGGCAAGTTAAAAAGAACTGTAAGCTTTATAATGATATATAAGCAGTACAGCACTGTTCGTATTCCTTTCCACCAGCAGTTTTGAACCCTCTCCAAAAGCTCAGCAGAATTCATGTCAATTACAACGCCTCCTAAACAGTAATCATTGCACTCTAAAGCTCAAAAGCGCACAATGGTATGTCAGCTGTTCTTCTGAAAATGGAGATTGTCAAAACCTTTTCCACATTTCTTTCTGCTTTGTATTTTTACCAGTGATTGTATTGACTTAAGAGTAGCGTGAAAGGACCATACAAAATTATGACTGCCGCAAAGGAGTTCAATTTTGTCCAACCAGAACTACTCAGAATTCAGGCCATCACTTATACGATGCTGCTGTAGGTGCTAACAGCCAAGATGATGGTTGGTGCCTGACTAAATCTAATTTATTGGATTTCGCCCTCTTACTTTCACCCAGTGATGACATTTCTTCTCTATTTCCTAGTAATCACAGCAAGGAGATTGTGCGCCTCTCTGCCTGGCTGCTCAGCCCATGATCTTCTGGCCCTGATGCAAAGTCATTGTGTTTATAATGAGCACAAGCTTCATTTATTTTGGGCTCATTTCTAATGACCACTGGCTTATAATGATGCCGTCTTCCTGTTCTTGCCTTACTGGAAAACAATCGCTTATTGCGCACATCAGAAGAGAATTCTATTTTGGAAACTCTAAATAAGAACTAATGGAGACCGTGTCTGCTGAATTTATTTGACCAGAAATCTGCACGGAATGGTTAGTGGCAGATATGCAATTTATCATAGGTGTTAAGAGGAAACCATTTTAGGCAGGACGTTTTGGACATGACATGATTTTGGTTGGTAGGACTGCAGAGATTTTTGGGAAGCTAATGGAATTTAAACAGCTGGAGATCGATTGCAGTGTAAACAATCTGTCTGCTAATCTGTGATCGGTAGGCCTGCGCACAGCTGGTCTGTCCGGCAGATGTCACCTTGCTGAAAACCCACTGTGATAATTCCTCGGATGAGAATGTCCAGAGTAATAGCCCGAATGGCCACTGACAGCTGCATATAGCCACATTCTGCTGTGACTTAGGGTGAAAATCCTTTACTTCGTGGACTTGTTATGACTAATGTGTTTGCAATCGTATGCTGTGTTGTCATCTTAGTTTAAGTATTTTCATTTAAGCTCAAAATATTGAGTGCTGGAATTCAAAATAAAATATTCTGTTGTCGATTATGATTGTTATGCTGCCATTATATTGACACGTTCTGACATTCAAGATGTTATTAATGATGAGAATGATCATTTTAGACATAATATTTCTACTTTGTGCAGTTTTGCTCCATAGAAGAAAAGTCTTCAGCTGAAGCGTAACAGGATCAGCTGTTTTGACAGCAGTGTAAGGTGACCAGATTTCTAAAATGAAAACCAGAAACATTTCCTAATTCAGTCTTTAAAATACCATTACTTTTTTATCTATTAATATTATTATTAATACTATAATCTATTAACTATTTATAAATCAAATAGTTTTCAGTAACAAGCTATTTTATTAGTCAAATAGTGCAGTAGCATCTCCACAGGCTACATTTACCGATCATGAATCAATAAGTGATGGTACCGACATTCACAGAGCTGTGAGTCCAATGTCTAGCCGATGAAAGTAAATCCAAATTATGGCAAGAATGACGATTTCTTCTACTCCCTGTTACATCGTTAAATCAACGCTTCCCATTCTCGTCAGATTTTGCCAAACAGCATTGTGGATCTGTTGGCTGTTGGTCAGTCAATCAGATCACTGTATGCAAATACACCAGCTCAGAAAGTAGCTGATAGCTGACTAATTTCATTGGCTGACACTGCTATGAACTCTTCTTTTGTCGAGCGTTGACGCTGAAGCCCCAAGTGAATCGAGCATTACTGCTACCTCTCCTTCCGGTTGGTGGTGTCGCCAACCAATTAGGCTAACACAAGAAATTTACTTGATGGAAAGATGACTGAGGGAGAGGAGGTCTCTCTCTCTCTCTCTCTCTCTCTCTCTCTCTCTCTCTCTCTCTCTCTCTCTCTCTCTCTCTCTCTCTCTCTCTCTCTCTCTCTCTCTCTCTCTCTCTCTCTCTCTCTCTCTCTCTCTCTCAAATTCAAATTCAAATTCAAAGAGCTTTATTGGCATGATTGTAAAACAAATCACAATGTTGCCAAAGCAATAACAAAATACAGAACATTCATATAGATAAAAGAAATATAAGTAATAATAAACAAACACATATACATATCGTTATATTATACATATATGTTGTCACAATAAACAAGTTAATAAAAAAAAAAGATTAACAAAAGTATAAAATAATAAATGGTAAGGACAGAGAGCTTTAATACGGGATGAGGGGGTTCAGCCTTTTTCTCTCATATGGTGGCATGAGGACACGTACTGTGCTGCTAGGTGGAGACACTTTTCATTTTCTCCCAAAATATAATGGAGTTTCTCCGTATTTGTGGCTTGCTGGAATTGTGGTAGAATCAGAGACATTTGTGTGAAGTAAGCTTCTCTGATGCTCTGATATTTGCTGCATTGAGTGATCCCTATATATATATATATATATATATATATATATATATATATATATATATATATATATATATATATATATATATATATATAATAAATAATAATATATATAAATAATAATAATAAATAATAATAAATTTCTCGTTTTGAGAAAATTGAGTAAATGATTCAATACCCACTTTTCATGTATTTTGTTTCTGATTAAGTCTGTTTTGTTCTGACTATTTCAGTGAATGACCAGTAGAGATATTTCATTTTAGAGCAAGTGTTTCAATCCTGAGTGAATCAGTGATGAATCATTTGCATAAGATTCAAATACTATTTCTATAACCATTATTCCATTTGTTAAAAATGTTATACCGATAATCCACTCTGATTTTAAGAGGGTTTTAAATTTAAATGTTGCCCTATAGTCGAATGTGAGACAGCGATAGAGCAAAACAGCCAGCGGCAACACAGGAGATTGCAACTTTCATTCATAATTTATTGCAGTACTACCTCAGGAGTTGACTGAACAACTGGAAACACCATGAGAATCATATTTAAATAATATATGTTCACAGAGTGTAGGTTCTTGTTGATAGTTGAGTGATCAAGTGAATGGTTTTGGACAAACCTATGGATTCGGTTATATCACTTTAACATTGATGCAACATGCAGAAAGATCTGTTTGCACTTTCTGTTTGAAATATGTAACAGTAAACACAGGATATTATTTATTATTTACTGCAATTATAAACATTATTTACTGCAAAAATAAACAACTAAATAAATGAAAACCTTGCTGTTCCACAGTGCTAAACATAAAATTCCAGTTTAGGTTCATGTGAAAATGCCAAAAATATAATGAAGTTTGAATGTTTGTTATTATACAAAACAAATTTGACTTTCACAAGTGTGCAAAGTCAACCTGTTTTCAGTTCACTGGGTCAACAAATATTTGAAACAGCCAGAAAGACTGTTCTATTATTACTTTGTTATTTAAAGTGCTGGCCTATATCTCACCTTCAGATAGCTTCAAGGGTTGTGGCAGATTTTGACTCATGTCATGACAAGACAAAATATACACCAGCTGCTCTATGTGTGTCAGAACCTTCCTGGGCAATGGAACAAGCCTGCAATCATGACACTATTCTCAGATTTGCATTCAAAGGCTGAATATGTTTTATTGCTGCTTGTGTAAAGACAATGCACACACCAGAAATTCATATGTTTTTTTTTTGTTTTTTTTTTTGTAACACAATAGTTGTTAACAATAGTTGGTTAAAATAGTTAAGGTAATAATTTAAATGGTTCCCTTTAGACTTTGTTGTATAAAGTGCTTTATTTTTATGGTCCAAAATTACTTATCCCTTTGTCTGTCGGTTGACCTTATGGTTGACCATGTTTTTACTGTTTTAAATATTGACTGTTAAAGTAATGGTTATTAAAAAAAATGGTTTACACACAGCATTGTTAGTAAAAAAAAAAAAAAAACAGTGAAACAAACATAATTCTGTTGCATTACTACACTTGATTTTGGTTTTATTGTAAAAAATAAAATAAAATAAACTTGTTGTCTATTATTACACTCAAATACTTATATTTGTACCTGTCTGATGTTTACATTATATATAACTACTGGGTTTGTAGATACATCAGATGTTGTGGACTTGAACACAATTTCCACTCCACAAGATTATTCATACCTTCCTGGTGCAATCTCGTAACTTCTACCTTGCTCAGTAAAGCTATTAATACTGTATTGTCTGCATACTTTAATATGAATTGATTAGATCTGTCTGCACTGCAGTCATATGTGCACACAGTGAAAAGCATAACTAACACAACCTTGGGGTTCTCCAACATTCATTTGTATTGCAGTTGTTAAAACTGTTTTCGGTTTAACTATCATAATTCTGTTTGCAAGAAAAGAAACATACCTCCTAATCAGATTTACTTCCAACTCGTTAAGTTTAGATACTAGAATATCAGCATGAAACATGTTAATACCATCAAGCAATATCTAACTGTGCACTCTTGAATTGTTTTAAAGAATATAAAGCTCATTGCTAGATTCTCATAGTTCACATAAAATCTTATGTAAACATAAATCAGTACCTCTGAAAATGCTAGTTTAATTGAAATATACAGTAGATTTCATATAAATTTTAAGAGAAAACCTCATCGAGCAACAACAATTATGTCTTTGAAGAACAGAAAAAAAAGAATTGAATAAAAACAAACTATGTTCTCTTTTTGTAACTCTAGATGTTACAAAGAAAAGATGAAATGAGAAAATCTTTCACTAGCAGTTTTCTGAATCTTTTTATACAGCCAGGTCTCTAAAACACTGAAAAGAGTAAAGTAAAGCAAACCATCCCTTAACTCACTGCATTAGAGTCCCAGAATCTTATAAACCAAAATTTTTAGGAATCACACCCTACAGGCACTGCATTCTAGTAATCGAGCACTACCGTAATAGGTAATATAGGAAAATGAAAGCTAGATAAAGCAGGAGTCTTGGCCCCAGTGTACTGCTTAATCAATTCCACATCGAGAGAAGAGCTTGCTCAGTCACACACTGTTCTCTCTCCCTTCTGTTCAAAACCTGAGCATATGGGAGAGCGGTCTGGGATAGCACGAACCGACAGACTAAGAGCATGCTTATCTGCCAAATCAGCTCCACACACTGTAGTTTAACTGGTTGTTTTGCTGCTGTTACAGGGAAAGAAGACTGTCTGGGGCAGGACAAGAGCAAAGCGAGCCAAGATGTCTGGTATCTCCCTCAAACAGAAGAGGGAGAGCAAAGGAGGACCAGAGCAGGCAAGAGAAGAAAAGCAAGTCATGGCACACAGAAGACTCCTATGTTAAGAGGCCAATTGGAGAGGATGGAGTTGCTCGCCTCACCTGTTGTTTCATTTCGATCCTCAATGACTTTTGAAAAACCAATTCCCGGTTGATCTGTTCCCTGTGCTGTAATCACCCTGAAAGCGGGTTGATTTATTTGACTTATTTATTTTCATATCATCCTTCAGACTCTGTCATCAAAGATGAAATTTCAGAGCATTACCAAGAGAAAAATGTGACAACTTTCATCTCTCCCAAGTGACTTACTATGATGAGAATCATTTCCTTCAAATAACTGCAATCAGAACCTATCCGAACATGACTCCTGCGAAAGATCACATCAAAAAAGAGGCGTATTTCCTAGAACAAAATGGCTTTCTTTCATATTTATGAAAGATTCTTGCTCTGTTTGATCTTGTGAGTCGCGTTTGACAGGAAGATATTCCATTTGATTTGTTTTTGATTCTCTGATGATCTTCATGGTAGGGTTCTAAGTGGCGATGCAGTCATATAAAGCCCTCAGGAACACTGTGGGAAGGACTTCTGAGTACACTTTTATTTTTCAGAGAGCTGTATTCCAATCCCCGGGCCTGTCAGACGGATTCTCTCTGACCAGCAAGGATTCTGTCTACTCCATCCTATTTTTGACAAGACCGGAGGATTTACGTTGACCTCGGACTGACCCGAGAGCTGTTTCTCCAACCTACAATGCAGAGGATGCTTGGCTTTGACTTTTAATGACTTTGACATTTATACTTCCCATACTGATAAGTCAGTGCCTGTCCAGATGGAAGGTCTGTATACATATAGGACATACAATAAACGCAATGCGCACAGTGTGAGCACTGCAGAAGGAAACTCATCATCTTGGCAACTTTAACTTCCTGACTCTAAAGGAATAGATTATTTATCTTAATGCACAATGGCAAAATGGCGCTTATTGTTGTTGGACTCAGTCTTGTTTTACACAAAAAATAAACAGGAAAGTACTGCCCAAATGTCGCTTTGGTATGCTGAATCTGAAAAATCTGAGAATTTTGTATAGAGAGCTGAAATATACTTGGTAACACGTTACAATAAAGTACAACTTTTTGACAATAGTTAACAAGTTGCATTAGGTATGTAACTCTTAAAAAAAAAAAAAAATCAGTAGTATTTTCTATCACGTACAATGTAAGTCACTGAGTGTCACCATCAACTGTTTAGTAAATAACATTTTTCAAAATATCTTCAATGTATTAAGCTGATGGAACTACTCTTTTAACATTATAGTTAACTATTTTGAACTAACATTGATCAATATCTGAAAAGTTTATATATCTTAATTTTAAGACAAAACATGTCATGTTGTATCTGCAAAAATAAAATTCACTATGTGAACTAACTTGAATATTCTTAACATAATTTCTAACTTAATAATAGGTAATAAATGCTGTAAACAAGAGACTGCTCAATGTAAGTTCATTTTAGTTAAAGCATAGACTTCATTCTAAAGAGATGATGATAATAAATAGAAACCATGCATACTTGTGCATTAACTAATGTTCATTGCACATTGTCAGATTGTAAAGTGTTACCAGGAACTTAATGTTTGTTTTGTATTTATATTAAATTTAGATGGGCAGATTACTTGTTGTAAATATTACAGATGTTATTTAATTTTTAATTTTGCCTTCATCTTTGTTTACACAACAGCTAAGGGCAATCAAAGATCAGGTGAAGAACACAAATATGTATTATACAAAATAATAAAGAATATATGAAGAAAGCCTTTTTGCACCTATTGCACAAAAAAAAATAAAATAAAATACATATACTCAATGGCCACTTTATTAGGTAAAGTCCAACTGCGAACTGTTCAACTGCTCGTTAACAAATATCCAGTGAGTGGCAGTTCTGTGGGCTCAAATGTCTTGTTTGAGGAGAGTGGGCCGACTAGTTCGAGCTGAAAGAAAGGCAACAGTAACACAAATAACCACTCGTTACAACCGAGATATGCAGAAGAGCATCTCTAAACGCAAAACAAGTTCAACCTTGAAGCGAAAGGGCTACAGCTGCAGAAGAGCATACTGGGCGGTCAGCAAAGAGCTGATACTCCGGTCAGCAAAGAACATGAAACTTAGGCTACAGTTCGCATAGGCTCATCAAAATTGGACAATAAAAAATTAGAAAAATGTTACCTAGTCAAATGTTTCTCGATTTCTGCTACGACATTCCAATGGCAGGGTCAGAATTTGGCATTAACAACATAAAAGCATGGATCCATCCTGCCTTGTATCAAAAGTTCAGGCTGGTGGTGTAATGGTCTGGGGGACATTTTATTGGCACACATTCTGCCCATAAGTACCAATTGAGCATTGTTCAGAGTACCAGTACCAGAGTATTGTTGCCGACCATGTCCATCCCTTTATGGCCACAGTGAACCCATCTTCTGATGGCTACTTTCAGCAGAATAACACACCATGTCATAAAGCACATTTCCTTAACATGACAATGAGTTTACTGTACTCAAACGGCCTCCACAGTCACCAGATCCCAATCCAATAGAGCACCTTTGGGATGTGGTAGAACAAAAGATTCGCTTTATAGATGCGCAGCCAACAAATCTGCAGCAACTACGTGATGCTATCATTTCAATATGGACCAAAATCTCTGAGGAATTTTCCAGTACCTTGTTGAATCTATGCTACAAAGGATTAAGGCAGTTCTGAAGGCAAAACTGGGTCCAACCTGATACTAATAAAGTGGCCGGTGAGTGTAAATATGATAAAATTAGTGTGGAAATCAGTAGAAGAAGCTTTCAATGAAGCAAAAGAATAGTTTCAAGGCTAAATTGTGTACCTCAAGAGAAAATGACTTGTTTCCAAATGACTAAAACAGCCATTTTTTTATCGACTTGCTTTGTAGCAAGGTAATTTTTTTCTTTCATAAGATTAATAATGGATGTGCTTTTGGAAATTTTTGCGCAAATACAAACAACTAGAGACAATTTAAATGAAGTGCAGGAATTCAAAAGCAATGCTTTCTTGAAGCTGTTTGATTGAGGCCTACACAGATATTTCCACATTTTCTCTCTGTGTCTTTGTTTTAATCGTGCTGTAGTGATGACATTTTTTCATATTTGTCATTTCTTAGTCTATGTGCAATTGCAACAATTCTCACTGTATTTAAAAGACTCAATGATGCTTGCTGAGCAATGTACCTTATATGCACTTAATAAACATGTTCAGTAAACAGTGGCACTACTTCTAACTTTACCTAATGTTTTTTTCATAATTATTTCTCATATATTTTTAAATGATTTTTAATGAAGGCAATACTTCTGGACAGGTAGTTTGCTGTCATTCTTTTTACATACAAAAGATACCCCATGCCTTAAAATTGCAAACCTGAATTAAAAGCTTTTGTTTTGTAAATATTTTTGCGCAGTGCACTGCCATTCAGATTTCACAGGAGACTTAATGAGCCAGATGTTTCAGCAGATGTTGTCATGAGAGGTTTAGAGGTTTGTTCAGTCTGGCCAGCTCAATGGAAATACTGCTGTGTTATCCAATGGTGTGATTTACTGTAACATTAGCAGTCCTTTCATTACTATTATGTCAATCTGTGAGTTTCACAACAAGGTCTCATTTTGCACTAATGTTTTAAATTAAAATCGTGTATGGCTAAACACAATGCAGAACAAAAACAGCCCAATTACATGCCCTCATAATGTGTTTATGGCAAACAATAAAGCCAATACATTTATAAATATGCAGTAAATTTGATACATCTCTAAGATTTGCTCTTTTTTCAGGGAAATTTCATTGTAATTCCATATCTTATTAATATACACCCACTCCCTCTTGTTTTCAAGTATTCTTTTCTCCATTTCCCTGGTTTGATTATTTAATTTAATAATCATCCAACACTGACATATATATGCAATTATTAATTCAAATTCTTTAGACACAAAAACCCTGTGGTAAGTAGAACAAACCCTTTGGAACCTGTGTGGAAGCTTCACATTTCAAGTTCGAAGCTATCTTTTTCCAATTAAGATAAGGTTAAATCACGTGTGAAATGCACATGAATGGTTTGAAGCACCAATCCAGGGCAGCCACTGCAAGAGCTGCAGTAGGTGCAGAGTGGACAAATAACACAGAAAATAAATAATAAAGAAAGAGGCAAGAAGCCTGCAAATATATATATATATATATATATATATATATATATATATATATATATATATATATATATATATATATATATATATATATATATATATATTTTTTTTTTTTTTTTTTTTTTTTTTTTTGCAAGTATATACATTTACCCAGTTTGTTTCCAGTAATTGACATTATTGTTTTGCTTGAGATCCATTTTTCTGTCTGTTATATAAAAAGGAAAGCTGTGTTCTGCTTTCCTGAAATATTCATTATCAATCACCCTGTCCAAAAATGTCCAAATTTGCATTTAAAGCATATATTGCATTGTTTGGGTATAATAGGCTATATAGACAGCTAATATTAGTTAGACCTGAAAGTACTTAGGACTTAGAAGTACTTTGACTTAGGACTTAGGAGTACTAACTACTTAGAAGTACTTAGGGTATAAAAGTACAACTCTTATGCATTCTGCCCAAATGTTCAACTAAATGTGAATCAAAATGTGGTAAATGGCAGAAAAAAACAGCTCTTTACAGCTCAAAATAGCCATGACAAGCAAAGCAGCTTAGACCTGAAAGTAACCAGCCAGGCAAAGCTAGTCAAGCTTGTGTTTAACTGGCCTACAAATACATATTTCTGCATGACCAGGTGAAAAAAAAGCAACGGTACTGTATGACTACTTCCCAATTACGCTTAGTATCATAGGATATGTAAACATTTACCTCATGGTAAAACATGTTTTAAAATATTGTTAGCAATTTTAAACATACTGTATAAATTAATGCTTGTCATATGCTAAAACATGCAAGCAACAAGCAAACTTATGCTGGCATAGTGATAAACATTGTAGCATTGTGCTAATTCAAGCTAGCTAAGCTCACAATGTTTATACAGTAAATATATGCTACAGTACATTGGAAATTCTGAATTCTGAGTTTATTATTTAAAAAAATATATATGAGAAACTAGTCGGAAAACTAGAATGGTAAAAAAGCTTATAGTTCTTTGTCTGTTTACACCCAGGAAAATTAGAAAAAAAATGGAAAATGCAAATAAAATAAGAAAGTAATGAGTTACAATTTTACTTTGACTTGTATTCCATTGCAGACAAGATGAACACAAAATATTTAATCTTTTGTTTGGTCAACTTCATTTCATTTATAAAAAAATACGTTTTTTTTTCCTGTCATTTAAACTTGCAACGCATTCCAAAATAATGTTGGGACAGGAGCAATTTAGGGCTAGTAATCAGGTAAATTTGTGCTTTGAAACAAGTGTCAACATGATTGTAATTATGATTTGGTACAAAAGCAGCATCTAAAAAAGGTCTAGTCCTTTAGGAGCAAAGATGGGCAGAGGATCGCCAGTTTGTCAACAAATACGTAAGAAAAATATTGAATTGTTTAAAAACAATTTTCCTCAAAGAAAGATAGGAAGACATTTGGATATTTTACCTTCAACAGTGCATAACATCATTAAAAGATTCAAGGAATCTGGAGGAATTTCAGTGCGTGAAGGACAAAGGCACAAATCTAAGCTGCACTAGAGTGATCTCAATCTCTCAAGTAGCACTGCATCAAGAAACATCATTTATCTATTAGTGATATCACATGGGCTAAGGACTACCTTGGCAAATCTTTGTCAAGTAATACATAATTGCATCCACAAATGCCATTGAAAATTGTACTGAGCCAAAAGGAAGCCCTATGTTAACAGTGTCCAAAGCACTGTCGACTTCTCTGGGCTCGGAGGCATCTGGTATGGACCATCCAATGGAAACTGTGGATGCATGATTCAGTATTGCATGTATTTTTTTGAGAAATGGATGCTGTGCACTCCGGATCAAAGAAGAAAAGATCATCTAGACCAGTGGTTCTCAAACTGTGTTTTTTTTTTTTTACTTTTTAGGTAACCTTTCATTTTGAACTTTTAAAAGAATATTTTAATTTAAACTTTTTATTTTTATTTGTTTGTTTGCTTTTACATATGACACAGTGCAGTGTTAATGTTCTCACTACTTATAATGTTTAAAATGGTTGACAATAATACATATTTTTTATAATTATTAATCTGCCTGATTTTTGAACTGTGCAGTGCTGTAGCTGCTTCATCGGGTCTACTACGCTATTGTATTTCAATACTGCTCATTATGGTGGTACTTGGAAAGACAATTCTTTTCTGAGGTGGTACTTGATGAAAAAAGTTTGAGAACTACTGATCTAGACTGTTACCAGCAACAAGTCCAAAAGTTAGGATATGTCATGGTATGGTGTTGTGTCAGTGCCCTTGGCAAAGGTAACGTCTGTGACAGCACTATTAATGCTGAACAGTACATAGAGATTTTGGTGCTCAATATACTGCCTTCTTTCCAGGCACACCCATCCATATTTTAAGAAGACATTGCAAAACCACATTCTGCACACATTACAAAGTCCTATCTGTGGAGAAAGAGGATACAGGTACTTAACTGGTCTACCTGTAGTCCCGCAGACAGGCCAGGCCAGTTTAAAAATAATGATAATAGTAATAAAAATAATAATAAAGAAATAAAATGTCATTATTATTATTATTATTATTATTATTATTATTATTATTATTATTATTATTATTATTATTATTGTTATTATTAATGACGATAATAATAATAATAACAACAACAAATACTCGGTTACAAGCTCATGAAAAAAGAAAGTCTTCTAACAACAAAACATGTTGTACTGAAACAAAGTAATGTACCATGTGCACATTCCTAATCTGTCTCTTGTCAGATCACTTAGCAGAGACTAGACATTTAGCCCTCTCCTAGGACATTTGGTAAATTAGCTCATTATTATAAGTTATTATTTAACTTCAATAAGAATAAAAATGAGGGAATTAATCTGTCTGGCTAGCACAATGTAACACAGCATGTTTCCTAACTCAAATTTATTACACTGCTGTTTAATTTCAAAGTGGCGGATCTCAGGACACTGAATGAAACTGAATTAAGGTAGCTCACTAATGTTTCATTTCACAATCCAAAGTGCTTTTAACATGTAACATGATGACATGTTCTGAACACCTAACTTGATTAAAATGTTAAGACATACAACAAGGAGTGAATTAAAAGTGCAGTTGTGAATTCTCAGTTTCTTTGGCTTAACAATTTATAATTATGTGTTTGAAAACAATTACATTATGGTTTGTTCTGAAAACTAATGATTAAATTTCTTACAACCCTGAAAAGCTGAAAAGCCTGATTTTCAATCACAACAAAAGAAAGAATTTTTTATTTTGACAAACTGTTATTTTTATCTAAAGAGAATAAATGACGTTATATTAAATTTTAATTCTGAATAAACATTACCAGACCTTGGTAGAATAAATCTTGATACACATAGTAAATCCAGTACATGATCAATTTAAGGTGAAGTAAATAAAATTCAAATGTCTTTCTGAGAAATATTTCCTGGGTATCTCTTGTTTAAAATATAAAGAAATAGCTGAAGATAGAGTCAGAATTATTAGCCCCCCTTTAAATTTATTATTTGAATTTATTTATTTATTTGTATTTTTTTATATTTCCCCAAAGATGTTTAACAGAGCCAGGAAATTTTCACACTATGTCTGATAATATTTTTTATTCTGGAGAAAGTCTTATTTGTTTTATTTCGGCAAGAATAAAAGCAGCTTTAAATTTTTTTATAACCATTTTATGGTCAATGTTACTAGCCCCTTTAAGCTATGCATTTTTTCAGTAGTCCAGAACAAACTACGGTTACACAATAACTTGCATAAGTAACCTATCCTGCCTAGTTAACCTAATTAGCCTATAGGTAAGCTTTTAAATGTCACTTTAAGGTGTATAGAAGTGTCTTGAAAAATATCTTGCAAAATATTATTTACTGTCATCATGACAAAGATAAAAGAAAACAGTTATTTGAAATAAGGTATTAAAACTATTATTTTAAGAAATGTGTTAAAAAAATATCCCTGTTAAACAGAAATTGCATAAAAAATACAGGAGGGCTACTAATTCTGACTTTAAATGTATATGCTATATGTATGCTTTTTAAGGGGTGGGGGGGTGGGGGGGTTTCGACCACCCCTAGGTGACAAATTTTTAATTTTACTGATAGCATTTGAGACTATAATACACAGCTGTCTATAATTCATGTTCTTTGCATGACACAGTATAGTGACATTATAGACATAAGATCCTTTGATTATCCTGGCAAAATAAGCAAACACATAACAACAAAATTTTTATATTAACCTTGATGAAAAATGGTCTAAAGGTCTTCACAAACATCCTAGCAAGCAATTAATACAGTACTTTATACAGTACAGTCATTTTAATAATGCAAGGAATTCAAAGCAAACAATCAGGGGTATGTACCAGAATTCCAACTACACTTGAATATTTCACATGAAAATTGTGTCTATTTTAATATTTTGTTATGTAATGCAATGTTATTTACCTAAAAAGTTGTGAGATATGGTTTGTGTGTTCATTTTCTTACTCAATATAAAAGTCAAATCTGTTCATTAAATGTAATCTTTTTTTTTTTTTTTTTTTTTTTGGCATTTAGCTAACATATAATTTGCCTTTCTCAGTCCCATCACTTGTGTAATTACTTTTCTACTGTGGAATTGTGGATCTGAACTGATGTAAGAATGAGAAATACTTTATCTTAAATTCTAAATGAATGAATCATTTCATCCAAGTTTTGTTGCCTGGCTTCTTTCATAACCTCAGCCAGCAAGAGCCATCTACTCTCTTAAGGAGTAAACTTAAATAACAAACTGTTTCATCCAGCTTAAACCTGTCTAAAACTCTAAGAAGAGCAATTACTCATGCCAATTTGAGACAAGCTGCAAAAACAACATTATGCTTATCTCACAACTTTGAATTTGCCTGTAGGCTTCTGCCCCAAAAAATAATTAGGAAACAATAGCAAGGAGACGAAAACAATTCTTTAACGAATTTAAGTATGAAGCAGCATAGAAAAAAAGTCTTCCCGTAAGGAAAAAGCCTCAGCTCTCAAATTGCATTGCATCTATTTACTGAGATCTAATTATTATGGTGCCTATAGAATAGTTATATTGATGCAAATTCTCTATGAAATATCAACTGTTTACTTTTATGACTCTTTCAAGTTTGCCACATCAGCCTTCTGCCTTTAATCCTCTTAACGGTGGGATGCTTCAAACACATATAATTCAGAAAAAAAGGCAATAAAGCAAATAAATTATTACATTACCTCTATTTACTCTTTAGAATCATCTACATCTACTGTATACAGCTAGGAGGAAAAAAGATAGATCCCTTAAAAGTTCTCAATTTCTCTGGATTTACTAGATTTATTAGGCATGAGTTTGAATAAATTTCTCATGTTTGCTTATTCTATATATTCCGTTTTCTTATATTTTATAAAATACTCACTTATAAGTATTATTATAATAATTTGAGAAGTTTCAAGTAAAAATATTTTAATTTAGAACTTATTTATTTAATTATTTAGTTATTTATTTTAGAAGTTACAGTAAAATGGAAATCCAAAGAAACTTTTAAAGATGTAACTTTTATTTTTTCAAAATTTGTACATTATTATTTTTCATACAAATTTATTTTTGTCATTATTGGTACAGTGCACGATTTAATATTATCAAGTTATTTTTAGATCATAACTATTAATATTGTTTTTTGTATTGTACCTGAGAAACTCTTGTAATCTTAATAAATATTAACACATCTGAATTATAATTTAAAGTTATTTAAAGTTATTCAAAATGAATACAATTTAGATTTAAAGTGTTTAATTTGTATATATATATATATATATATATATATATATATATATATATATATATATATATATATATATATATATATATATATATATATATATATATATATATATAAACGCTATATGAGCACAGTGTTAAATTAAATCAGAGAATCAAATAATTTCCCTGTTTGAAGGGTTGAAATAGTTTCTCTATTTGGACATTACAGTTTGTTTTTAATAACTATTACGTATTTATTTTATTTAGAAAGTTTTATATATCACTTTAGTCCAGTTAAATGGGATATTTATTGTTATTCACATATGGATTGTGTCTGTATTCTCCCCAAAAGTGCATGTGTGGGGGAGGATTACAAAGTGTCAGCTTTCATCACCATCATGGATACATAATTAAATTGTAAGAGACTGATTGAATGAATGATGTGCTCGTGTGCTAGCAAAATCACTGAAATGAAGTGTGACCGGATGACCTCAGCTAGTTCATGAATACTGAACACCTCAACCACATCTTCAAAGGGTCCCACACCTTTGCAATGACTTTCATGCAGCTGAATTAAAATAAATAAATAAATCTAGTTGATTAGCCCTCACTAGGTCACACTGTTGGATTCATTTGATGAAAAAAACAACTGCACTGAATTGATACCGAAGATACAAATGAAACTGCTTTATAGTTGCATGTATAAAAGATGCACTCAACACTGACATTTGTTAAAGACAAAAGTTCACAAAAGAAAGTAGAAAACAAAATATGTAAATGCATTTAGCGTGCAAAACTATTATTCTACAGAGTCCATATCCTTTAGCAGAGAGCTGACTTTGAATGAATAAATTAATGAAATCAATTCTGCTCAATGCATTACTTGTCTCAATTGCTGCCAGACAAATGTCACTTTAAATCACTTAGTCATGCACCTTATAAGCAGAGGATGATTTACCTTTTTGCAACCTTCAACAAATAAAAAAGGATTAATGCAAGTAATTAAAAATGGATTGATACAATAGTACAGTTTGCTAAATATCAGCACAAGGACATGACATTGTATTTAATGTTCACTTTTCAGAAAATGCATTTCTATAAGCTACAGAGATCTGAAGGGATTTTTCTATGGTGATATAAATATATGCAATTTTGTTATTTAAAAATAAGAAGAAAAGCTATACATTAAAATACCTAAAGCAGTATTACTTAGTAATCTTTTATAACTTTTGTCACACGCAATTTAAATGACGCATGGGAATAAAATCACAGTCTGAATGGAAAAGAGCCTGTGGAATGGCACAAAGGCAAGTTCCATTCACACAAAAGTGCTGTTATTTCGAGAGTCCGCTCCAGACAGCTGATGTTAATATAATGTTCTTGAATATGAGCATTTTCATTTAACTATGCCTAAGATGAAAGTTGTTGAAAATGTACAAGAACTACTTATTATTTTGTGACTATTATTGTAGTAATAATGTCATTAAATAACATAAAACTGTGAAGCAAATACTTTCATCAAGAAGCATAGAAATACTTTACAGCTATATGCAACGTTTTGTTTGAAAAATATATTTAAACATAAAATAATTATGCATTTGAGTGTTTCTTCAATTTGGCGCACTTTTATGTTATGGAGGTTGATTTTAGTTCAAAGCAAAGTTTAATTGCATAACTGTTAATATTAAATTAAATCAAGATATAAACATTTTATGATTGTTCATTGTTATATTTGTTTTACTATAACATTTTACCTCTTGCGTCCTATTTTGGGTTTTTTTGTCTGGATTTAAGGTTGCAAAAGTAAAAAGTAATTCAAAAGTATTATTTTAAAGAAAACACGTTGATTTTTGCCGGCAGCTAGCTCTCTGAAACTTTCACATGGTCACCCACTGAAGCTAAGCAGGACTGCGACTGGTCAGTAACTGGATGGGAGACCACATGGGAAAGCTAGGTTGCTGCCGGAAGTTGTGTTAGTGAGGCCATCAGGTGGCGCTCAACCTGCAGTCTTTGTGGGTCCTAACGCCCCATAATAGTGAAGGGGACACTATACTGGTCAGTCACCAAGTCTTTTGGATGAGACAAAAAAACACAGTCTCGACTCTCAAAAGGTTATTCATAAAACACTGTTAAACGTGATTAAAATAATTGTATATGTTGTCTGTGTTATAATAAACCCCTCCAAAAAAAGAGGCGCTTTTTTTTGTAAACATTTGAAAGAGTACCTTTTAGGTTCTGTGTAGTCTAAGGTGCTGTAATGAATATTGTTGGTTCCCGCACATGACAGTAATCATATGAAAAAAAGACAAATGTCTCTATCATTCATTCATCCATTCATTTTTTTTTTCAGCTTAGTGTCTTTATTAATTCGGGGTCGCCACAGCGGAATAAACCGCCAACTTATCCAGCATATGTTTTACACAGCGGATGCCCTTCCAGCTGCAACCCATCTCTGGAAAATATCCATACACACTCATTCACACTCATGCACTATGAACAATTTATCCTTATCTCTATCATATCTATGCAAAAGTTATTCGATTCCAACTGTTGAGAGAACTGAACAACTTATGAGGATACTGGGCCACTACAGACTTTTTAAAATTTAAATAATGTGGAAGTAAATTACTTCAAAAACCCATTACAAGGTATGCAGAGTTCATTATTCAACTCTTTTATTACCCTTATACTAGTCTTTACATCTTAAAATTGACATTGAATGCCTATTTTATGAGTTGATTTGATTCTTTAGGGTCTAAATGAAAAGTCTTTAACTTAAGTTGGTTAAATTTCTCAATACTGCACAGTGAGCTTTTCACTTCATATGCCTTTAAATGCTAATGAATCCCAACCACTTTGTGGCTGCAGTATTATTTAATTTGACAGTATTTGAAGCTTGGTTCACATCATAATGAAAACATGTGAGATTGTGTCATGCATATACAGTATGCATGCATGTTTACATTTATTCATTTCCCTTCAGCTTAGTCCCTTATCTATCAGGGGTCACCACAGTGGAATGAACCGCCAACTATTCCATCATATGTTTTAAACAACAGATGTCCTTCCAGCCACATCCCATTATACTGGGAAACACCCATACACTCTCACCTTCACACAGGCACTCATACTACTGCCAATTTTGTTTACCTAATTCACCTAAAGAGTTTGTCTTTGGAGAGTCGGGAAAACCAGAGCAACCAGAAGATGCACCAGCAATCTTTTTGCTGTGAGGAAACAGTGCTAACCACTAAGCCACTGTGTTGCCAACATGCATACTGTATAATCATTGCATATAATTTATCATTGGCATTGGGATTTATCATTGGCATTGCAGCTTTCCATTATCCATGTAAAATGTATTCAAACAAACATCTATCCATGTGATAAATGACACTGGTGTTTTTAACAAATGCTCAGCTGCAGTTTCTGAACTGGTTAGTGTGTAAAGCACTGATAAACATAGCTCTGCATTTGAAAAATGATGAAAAACACAAGCAAACATTTGATAAAAATAACCAAACAAAAATGACATAGATAAAAATAGTTTAGACAAATTGTAGGTACAGCTACAGCACATTATCTAAATGCAATTTAATGTGAGTCCAGCTTCAAAATTATAAACCTAAATGCCAATTATTTTCTTTTTAAAATTTTGTTCTAAAATTCTCATAAAGCAGTTTGACAGATTTTTTTTTCTATTTGTAAAAATTCAATATATAAATAAATGTTCTGAAGTTTGTGATTCTTATGAAGTTGGGATTCTGTGTAATAACACCTGTGAGCTACATCCAAACAAGACTGAAGAAAAATGAAAAGCATATCATTAGCCATTTTGCTAAATGTTTACAAAAAGAGGTAGGGAGAAGGGCAGAGTCTGTCACAAGGTGGCCATGTGTGAAGAAGTAGCTGCTGCTGTTAAAGTTTATAAAAATACAAGGTCATGCTTTCTTTTAAAATTTCACAACAAAAAACTAAACAAATAATCTACAAAAAGATTTTAAACTTTGAAAATACCATGGCCATTACAAAAATATTTCTGTCATGAACACTTGAGTTTCAATAGGCAATGAATATGAATGTTGCAATGCTGGTGTATTTGGTCTTGGTGGTATAGATCTTCTATGCTGCTGCTTTGACTATAATGGCAGAGAAGTATTGAGACCTGCCACTGCCAGTATATACACAGACATGCCATGTGAGAACATAACACGCTGCTGCTGCAAACATAATATGTACACTACCGATCAAAAGTTTGGGGTCAGTTGGATTTTTGAATGTTTTAAAATAAACTTATTCCCATCACCAAGGCTGCATTTACTTAATCACAAATACAGTAAAAATGTAAAATTGTGAAATGTTATTGCATTATAAAATAACTGTTCAAAAGTAATTTAGAATTTAATTTAATTTTTTTTTTGTTATTTTAATATTGAATTTTCAGCTTCATTACTCCAGTCTTCAGTCACATGATACTTCAGAAATATCTCTAATATTACTCATTGTTATTGTTATTGTTAATAATAATAATAATATTAATAATAATGATAACATTATAGTAATAAAAGCAACAATTACTAACTAATTACTAACTTAATAATTTTTTGAAACTACATACAATAAATAAATAAAACATTTAATTAAATATTATTAAATAAATAAATATTTAATAAATAAATATTTAACAATTTAACAATTCTTTTATCAGGTGGAGCTGGGGTGGAGGAGGGGCTCTGAAAATGCACCGCAGCTTAATGGTGTATAATGACGCTGAGCATTTTAACTATTAGGGAGCAAGCTCATTGGCTGTCAAAGGTGACAGCAACCAATGTTCTGCGTCATGTAGTTAATGACGCAGGAGTAGATTAGGTGACCTATCAGCCTGCATGCACAGAGTTTCATTGCAGAAATTCTCAAATCCATACATTTAAAGGTATATACATTATAAATAAATTCTACATAACATTTAATAAAATGTATAAAATAGTATTTATCATTTTTGCATTTAGAATATAACAATGCTGGCTCTGAAAGATTATGTCCAGTGTGACTGTCAAAAAATAATAATAATAATTTGGAACCCGACTTCAAGCATACAAAAAATGTAATACCAAGAAATGTAGTTGAAATGAAATTATTTTTGGGTAAAAAATCTGAACAAATGAAAGCAGAATAAGGTACAGTACAGGACGTACATCAAATGTTCTTTACCTCATTAAAGCTGGACCTATCAAAAGCCAAATGTACCTCAGGTCCCAGCTGGTCCAGAGGCTCATGCTGGCTTTAAATGTGAGAAATTTCCCTGACAGGACTCAGGTAGATTAATTCACCATTAAAAAGACATTTCTTGTCCACTTGTGCCCTAAAAAGCAAGACCAAGTGGATGAGGTGGAGACCAAATGTATGATGGAAAGCGTGGGTAGGTGGTCATTTTCGAGAGCTGAAATAGCAAGGAACAGGTGTTATATAATAGAAATACAAACGACATCTGCATGCAATCAGCTGCATATAAACCCTTTTGAGAACATTTTGAAAAAACACGACTGTAGGAAGAAAAGGTTTGTTTTTTTCATCTGGAAACTGTCTGTTTTACTTTTGTATTTTACCTATTAAAAGTATGCTTCTCCCTGTCACCAACATTTGGTTTTTAGAACAAAGAAAGAGTCTCTCCTCTGATAAATTGCTCTTTTAAAAAGGTATGACAGAGACATGTTAAACCCAAGGGAGGTTACGCTGAAAAAGAACAGAGATATGTCCTTTACAGGTGATTGGTGGATGGTCTGAAAGCGTCTTGTGTTGTTGTATTAGCATAATAAAAAGAGAGAGAGGCACCGGAGCAAATTGGTAAAATGAAACAAATCGTCTTGTATGAAATTACCATTTTCTTTGGGCCAGATATTGACATGAGAATTGTGCAGCACAGAAGTAATACAACTCTTAAGACACATTTATGAACTCAGTGTAAATGCTAATGCATACGTGAGCGGGATATGCCGTGTGCAGAGCTCATCTAGCTAGTTCAAAAGCTTTCTCTGATGTAATCACATAAAAGTGTGAAGTTTACTTTGTATTCAAAGAAGTTCACCTCGGATCACCTCAGCCGACTAGATATATTTCCACTTTGTGCTTTCTTTTGAACACCCTTAAAAGGATACGGCTGTGCACACAATCAAGAGCTATAGTAGCTTGTAGCTGCTTTTGAACATTTAATAGAGCTAGCTTTTTTCAATCTGTTTTCTGTCTCTGGCCACATAATAGCACCCAGTAATGGTGAATTTCCAAGAATGGGTGTTTATGTAGCTCATAATAAGAGCTGATGCTTTTAAGCCAAAACGATGCTGGAAAAACTGAGAAGTGTACCTTTAATTCAACACTTGACCTTCTTACTAAAAAGCAGAAAGTGAAGGGCAGTGATTTCTGACATAGTCTGAATAAACCCACGGCAATCAATCCTGAAGATGGCAATGCACATAGATCACTTCTGGGACTGACAGATTCATAGTGAGGTTTAACCTTGACTACTGCAAGAAAAACAGTGTCAAATATTGGGCCTCTGCACCTACAAAGTAATGCGTTTAACTACAAACAACTTCTTTTTCCTTTCTTTCTTTTTTTTTTGAGAAAAATAAATCCGGCTAATTCCACCTCTTAATGACTGTTACTGATTATCTTTTTACACTTGGCTTTAAAATAAGTTTCAACTCTAAATAGTATCTACTGTATACACATTGTATAAAATGCTGGGTTCAACACAATGCATTCATGTAGTCACAACAAAATTTTATTAACTTAATTTTTATTTATTTATTCATTTATTTTTATTTTTATTATAATTTTTTTATTATTTTTTTTTTACAAATTTAAGTGGATTAAACATTAAACAATTAAGTTGGTCCACAAAAGGGAAGTATAGGAATCATTTGTAATTTTTGTTTTACATTTGTTTTATGTGTGACTGGTATTGCACTTAGCTATGGAAAATGGCACCTAAATGAGATCATTGCTGTAATTATTCAGAATGTGGGAAAAAAAAAACAATTATGGCATAATTAAAAACACATTTTATCTTGTTATTATATTGTGCTGGTAAAAATAGGTATCCTGTCTACTTTATTTATCCTACTTCGATTCCCACAGTAAATCCCAGCAAAGAGAGAACACTCCCATTTGGTTCTCTGTAGGTTATTTCTTGGTAACATTCCCAGAACAACAGGAAGGAGAAAAAAAAAAAAGAAAAAAAAGATAACTGTAATGATTAAAGGCAACTTCTGTATTTCACATATGCGAGTTCAACTAAGTCAAATTTATGCAAATAATACCAAAAACTTTTGCATTCATTAGTATTCTACATTAGAACTTATCTTGTTTATTTTATATATGAGCAAAAGAATGACTATCATATGTATTTTTACCATGATTTGATAAAAAAAAAAAAAACGTGTTATGCTAAAAAAAACCTGGGATGAATGTTTGGAACAATAATCATTTGAAGACACAAAAATATTAAGTAATTGTCTAAATCACTCTAGACTCATTATATTGTACTTTATATTATTCTTTGACACTATAGCTGCATCCCAAATCGCATTCTTATGCACTATTTTATGCTATTTTGTTGTATAAAGAGTGTAAATGGTGCATTCACACTGAAAACTCTAAAAAATACGAGCACTTTAATTACCTGGATGATGCACTCATTCAGCCGGTAAAATTAAGTGTGTATAGCTGTGGTCACATTAAAGTCTGAGCATGCGATATTCTGTCGTACAGCGCTGCAAAAATGGGCGGGATTAAACAAGCTTATTAGACATTTAAAAAAGCAAGCGATTGCTCCGTGTTTGAAATTTCTGTACAGAGACGTCATGTTTTGATCCTCGATTGGTCTCACGCAGTCAAGTGATGCGATTTCGCAGCGACCTGCGAAATTTAACGCATGAAATTTAACGCTCCGTTTCTGATCTGACTCATTCGTAGGCGTATGAATGGAGGTCTATGGGAGGAAAATCCCAATCAGCTTAATGATGGACACTTCATGCATTCAACAACCACAGTTTTGCTAACGTAAAGAAAGGGGCGGAGCTATCGGGCGCACATGTTGGAAAACTTTATTTTAGATGGTAAAAGCAACATTCTCCAATGAGAGTGATTATAGCGCCTCCCGATGGTGAATGCGGTTATACTCATGGCAGGTATTATTTGATAGTTTGGTCATTTATTTCACTGATTTGGCAACCGTAAAAGTTCATCAGGGAAACGATTTGAATTTCCGCTTGGTAAAAAAACATTAGTGTACCATTTGGGACAACACCTCATTCAGGCACGTGCACACATAGGGCTCAACCTGTGCAGTGCACATGCCCTTTTTAGTCTTGGATAGAAAGTGCCCTTCCAAAATGATCAAAAGTGCCCCCGCGACGTGGCACACCCTCGGTCCCGCTCTTCAGTAGGTGCGCGACAACACCGCTCGAGTACGCGTGCGACAACACAGCTGATCAGACCGCGCGCGACAACAACAACCCCATCCATCACCCACCGCATAAAACAGGTGAAATGTCCTAAAAACGACCAAATATCAACATCTCATGATGTTACAGCTTGATGTTACATCAACAATACTAAAATAACATCTATCAACGTTTGATTTTGATTGCAATACCTGACAAATAAATGTCAGTATTTGATGTTAACATGACGTTGGCTTAAGATGTTTGCTCGACGTTGGATTTTGATCACTTTTCAACACAACTTAAAATTGTTGCTAGATGCTGGCTAGACACTGAATTTTTGGTCAACTAAATCTAACCTAATATTAACGTCTTATAATGTTGTGTGCCTGCTGGGCCAATTTATCAACAAGAAAATCATCAAAAATTTGTACAAAATAATATGCAACTATTTGAGATACCTCATTATTTTTAAAATATATATTTTAGGTAGAGTTCAAAATAAGTATGTTATGATAAATAACATTACAGTATGTCATCCACATTTAGACATTTTAATCAAAGTGGACGCTGCTTCCATTTAATATCTTTCCTATAATATGCATATAAATTCACTTTTTCCAAATCAGTTTTTTGCAGACACAAAAATGGGACATCTTAGCTTTGACCCATGCAAAATATGCAGCTAAAACATTAGCATTTGCCCCTTTATCAAATGCGGTCAGAATCCCTGACCACCTCTGAATGCGTTTTCGGTAATCTGCTCACATTGAGCCGTGGATTTACATACACCTGACATTTAATGTGGTCAAGTGCTATCTGGATGTGATTCGATCACATGCATGCTAATGTCAGAAGAAAATGAAGTCATCCGTTATACATTGTGGATTTGTCCCCTTAATGATTATTAAATATCAAATGGCTGTGTCCTCATGAGAAAAGATAATCTACATTTTCCTGTACATATGCTTGTTTTAATTAGAGCAAATGCCAGAGTATGTTATTGTAACTTTCCAAATGTCACTAGAAACCTTGTTTGTTAGTTATTTTATTATTATTTATTTTTGCCTCAAAGTCTCAGAGGGGAGTGTTTTTGAATTCCTTGCACTTTTGCTCTCAGACCAAATTCTCTGCAAGTTTTAATTGGCATGGGCTTCATGGTAGAGTGCCATATCTTGAAGTATCATTGGGTACAAAAAAACTCTCCATGGCCACCACATTCGAACTCTGGCAAAGCCTTCTATAGCAACTTGAAGTGAAATACATAGTAACTGAAAAAATAGATTTCTGTGCTTGAAGTCTGGAGCTTAGCTGTTGGTTTCCTTGCAGTAATTGAAGCCCTGCGAGTGTTCGGTTTGACGTTTTGGAAGGCAGATATTCCTATTGTGCTGTCAGCCTGATGGCCATCTCTAGAGTTCATGTGTCTTACTGCAATAAGCTTAATATCAAATCTGTACCAATGTATCCACACAATAAAAATATATAAAGCAAAACACTGATATGGTGAAACCTACAGTATATAGCAAAGATACCAATAACAATTGCGTAATTTTTTTATGATACTGATATAAAGATGTGATAATCAACACATCCCAGGTCATGATGTCAGGTGATCAAAATTCAATGTCTAGCCTACATCTAAGGACAACAGTCTTTTGACGTCCAATAACGTTGATACTAGGTTGATTTTAGGTTGTGTTGGAAAGTGACCAAAATCCAATGTCTGATAGATGTCAGAGTTAACGTCCACACAACGTCAAGGTGTAACATGATTAGACGTTGATATTTGGTTGATTTTAGGTTGGACATTGGACATTGATGTTGGGTTTTGAAACTGATCAAACTGATTTTCATTTCAAACCCAAGATCCCCACAACAGTATTTTGATTTTCTCAGACACATCCAAGTAAGTGTGTAAAGGTCACTCTTACACATTCACAAACATACTTTAATTTGCTGTTATACTCCATATAAATCCAGAAACTAAGCTTTTTGTTTTGTAAAGGCCTATCTAAAAGGTTAATGGTGCCAACTAATGATCAACAATAAAAATGACAAATTTGACCTCTACCCGATAGAGAAATCTGCCAACAATCAAAACGCATGATTATACGGTGTCATGGTTTTGTGATCAAACGTGTGGTTATAATGGAAGTCAGTGAGGCAAAAACTGCCACCAAAAGTAATTTAGGGAGAAAATTTTTTCAAAATAATCAAAAACAATGAAAATGTTGCTTTAAGACTCTTAAAACATTTTTAAAAATCCAGTCCACGATTGTTTTTTTATATTGAAAATAAGGCATTTTTTTGTATTTATTTTCACTAAATCAGTGACATCATTTATTAATTTTCTGCAATTCTTTGTTCAGGACTGAGGTTGATTAAGAGATTTATGCAAAATTATTTGAAAAAATATATCTGATGTATTTTACAGCAGCTTGGTAAGTTGGTGAATGCATTTATACCATTGAATACCATCAATACATCCTTAAATTGTATCCTTAAAAAGAAATGTGTTTAAAATATCATATTTAGTGTTTTTGTCCTCCTTTATGAAATAAGTATCTTTATACCATAGCATTGCCTAGCTAACTCAACATAAATGCTCAACATGTGAGTAAAGACAGAAAAGGTACTGATATCGCTTTACATGAAATGCCTTTAATAGTAAGAAATAAGGCAAACAACATTCTTGAGATTCTGCAATTTTATATAACAATAATTCAGCAATGTCATTGTGTGCATATTTATTTTTCAAGTGAGAATTTTTTTAGAAATGTAAAAACTATTAAAACATTTTTTTTTTTTTTTTACCACAGTGGGATATCTATTAAAAAAAGCAATGTTACAAAAAATCACCCTAGAAATGGCTTACTTCCAAAACTCAACTATAGTATAGTTCCGGCATCGATATTGTAATATGTGCATCTGCAATAGTGACATTGCAGAAACTGCAATGTTGAATTGGGATATAGTTGACCAGGAGCCATAGTCATTAAAGATTCTTACCATAATGCAGCAAAACTCAATAATTTAAATGTGTTTTTAAGGCCTGTAACTGTTTGAGCATATCAAAATAGTTTTCTTACCAAGAGCATATCAAGGGAGTTTTCTTCAAGATTTCTTACCAAAAGCAATTTTTGTCATCTGGTGAAATTGTATTCATATCAAAATATAAATTGCACAAAAACATCTTAAAACACAGCAATGTCAGATTTTTCCAATATCATGCAGCCCTACACAACTGTCCCAAAACAATTCAGTAATTACAATCATGTTTAGTAATTTACAAAGACAAAGAAAAAAGGAAAGTTCTAAAAATTCATTCATTCATTCATATTCTTTTTGGTTTAGTTCCTTTATTCATTCATATTCTTTTTGGTTTAGTTCCTTTATATATATATATATGCTCTTGTCTAAAGTTTGCGATTTATCAATGTTTGTGAAATTGTCCAGTTAACTGACATGTTTGAGTGATGCCTCGGAGAGGTGTAGGAGTGAGTAAGTCGCGCGATATACATATACAACACTCAGATTGATATTTTGTATTAGTTCATTAGGTTCAGGAGAATGTGCTGTTTTCTGTATGTTTTGTTTTTAGTTAGAGCAGTTTAGTTAAGACGTTTGGTACGTTGAAGATGTTTCTTTTCATGCTTTTCTTTTCATATTTAGTTTAGTTTGGTGAAAACAGTTACTGAGTTTTGTTATATTTATTTCTTTGATTTAAGCACATTCAACTACTTCCTCTCCCCCCAGGTAATTCATTATTTAATCATTGTAAATATTTTTCTTTCACTGTATAATATATTTTCACTGGTTTTCATGGGATATATGGGCAATAAATAATTGCAGTGATTATTTGATTCAGTTTATTTCTTTCTCCATCCGCTTGTCACACACATTAAACTAATGTATGTTATTGTCATCTACTCCTAGTTTAATATTAACATCTAAAAGGACGTAACATTCATATTCTTTTCAGTTTAGTTTTTTTATAGGTCTAGCGAATGCCCTTTCAACTGCGACCAAATCCATGGGAAACACCCATACACTCTCATTCACACACACAAATTACAGACAATTTTAGCATACCCAATTCACCTGTACCACATGTCTTTGGACTTGTGGGGGAACCCGGAGCACCCGGAGGAAACCCACGCAAATGTGGGGAGAACATGCAAACTCTACACAAAATGCCAACTCACCCAACTGAGGCTCGAACCAGCGACCTTCTGACTGTGAGGCAACAGCACTACCTACTGCGCCACCGCTTCGCCAGTTCTAAAAATTCTAAGTCCACTGTCCTTAAGATCAAAACCAAAAAATGATAAACCTTTTAAACTGATTTTTCCATTTTCTCCTTCAAAGGGCTTACTTCTTATGGTGCCTGCAAGTGAAAAATTTGTCAATTCTGAGGTATAGATTGGTGGTGGGATGAGCGGGGTTGTCAAAGGTAAAAGTGAAGAAGAGGGGGAGGGATGAATCATGGACAAAAGAGAGGTGTCAATAACAAAAATTAAGAGGGTTGAGGAGTAAAGGCATATTTGGCCAGAGGCGATATGGCTGTGCTCAACTGAGCCTGGTTTCTCTCTAGGTTTTTTCCTTCACTTTCATTAATTGGTGAAGTTTGTTCCTTGCCACAGGCTTGCTTGGTTGGGACCTGTGGAGCAGTGCATCGAAGGATTTTTTCTTCAGTATTTAGACTTTCAGCAGTAAAACACCACACTGAACTGAACTAAACTGAACTTCAACTCTGAAAACTGAACTGACACAGTTTCAATTTACTGGAATTTCTTTGTTAAGCTGCTTTGACACAATATAAATTGTAAAAGTGCTATAATAATAAACATTAATAGAATTGATTTTAATATTAAGCAACTTAAAAGAAATAGATAACAATCTGAAAGGTCTCATTTCCACTATCTGGCAATTCCTATTTCATCCCATTGGTTAAGCCACAGTCAGACTGGTCAAAATTCTTGAACAAAGCAATATGAATATACACTGTAACAAGCAATAGCTGTTCTCACTAACAAAACTAAGTTCAGTTAACTTATAATGAATTAAGTTTATTCACCTTACAATATTTAAACAGGTAATCCAAACTTTTATCACATTAAGTTGTTAAACTAAATAAATTCAAGTAATCTTGACCTACAACAATATGTATATACAACTTTTGAATGGGCAAAAAGTATGTTAATGATAGAGAATGGTGATGAGAGAACTGAGGAAACAAGTAGTGCTATAACTTCACAGCAAGAAGGTCACTGATTTGCGCCCTGCTGGGTTAGTTGGCGTTTCTGTGTGGAGTTAGGGATGAATTGGGTAAGCTAAATTTACTGCAGTATGTGTGTATGTGTGTGCTGGTTCTCCAGGTTGAGGATTGAGCATTGGGCTAACAACCTACCTTGTAAAATTTAGATGTTACAAAACAACAACATGGTACAGCTAAATATCAACTTCGATATAAATGGTCCTGGGAGTAAGTAAGGTATTGGTGTTTGTCTTGATGTACTGTAGATGTTTTAGTTCAGCTTACTTGATCATTTTAAGGCAATCAGTTTCCTATTATTTTACTAGTAATGTGAACACAGATAAGAAGTTAACACACCTATTTTAGTGTAAATACAAAGTTGTAAATACAAACTGTTTTAAGTTATGCTCATTTAAAATTAATACACTACTTTGCTTAGAAATTTTAAGGCAATTGGTTTCCTCAATTTTTCTATGTAAGGTCAACTTATTACATTTTACAGTGTAGGAGCACAAAATTTTAGTTACACTTTTTAAGGAACTCAACAAGCAAAAGACTTATTTATAACCAGAAGTGACAGCATTATAAGTAGGATACAACAAACTATTAGTAAAATCACACACACACACACAAACAACATTCTTCAGCTTTAGATTTTAAATTTATCTGCTCTCATCGGAGCTCCCATATCTAAGAATACACTAAACAAACTGTGTGTAATAGTTTCCTGTGTTCTTTGTTGTATGTAGGGGAATTCTCTCAGACGTCAGGAAGTTTGAAGCTATAATATGCCCAGATCCCCAGATGTTTGACTTTATTCAACCATGCCCTTAAATCTAAAAATACAAATTCTCAGATAAGGGAACCCCACACCCTTAAACAATAACACAACAACATCAATACACTCCAACAATAATATCAACTGTTCCTTTTAGCCTCTTAGCTTCCGTATACAACTTAGATTTTGGTCACACTTTATGTTGCTGGTCCGTTTGTTGAATTTAAGTTACATTGCATCTACATGCCAACTGATTCTGATTAGATTATAAGTAGACTGTTAGGTTGGTGTTAAGGCTAGTGCAAGTTGACATGTACTTGCAAAGTTTCGTATAGTCATTTAAATGTCTGTTGAAGGAACAGTATCAACAGAAATTAAGCAGAGAGTCTACTAATACTCAAATGGACTATCAAAATAAAGTGTTACCTAGATTTTATCACAATAAATACTGTAATATACTGTAGTACATCACTAGTCTCTCATTGATGGTACTTTCCAAGTGAGATATATCACCCTCCAAAGGGCAATTCAGAGTGAAACTGCATATTTAAGTGTCGTGCTTAAAACTGCCCACTTTGAAGGGCCCTACAGAATGAAAGATTTTGAGGGGTACGATTTTGAACACTTCTGGCCATGGTAATTTGCAGAGGAAAGTTTTTGGTTTCACAGACTGCATTCTACTCTGGCTCATCCCTATGCCCTAATGCCTTTGAAGCAGTCACTCTGGAGGGTAAACCCTTCGAAGGGATTAGGACATTAGGAATGAGCCCTTCCGAATGGAACACAGTGGCCACATCACTAGTCTCCCACAGGACATTGCTAGTCTCTCACATCTTTAAAGCAATCAGGCAGAGAGTGCATCAGAGACACAGAATAATGTGTGATTCCTAAAATAACAGCACAACAAACTGCTCATGCTCAAGATGTATAATGTTTTTAGATCATCTTGATTCAACACAAACTAGTAGTATATACAGTAAGTCATATATAAATGTGAAACACCATGGAAACGTGTCGTTTAGTTTCCATGGTGATAGTATGACCCCCTTGTGCAAACAGAGATTAACAGTGTTATAATCAACAAGATCGTAATAAACAATCGAGATGACAAACAGGAAAAAAATCAGAGCAGTAATAACAGAAAATATCCAGTGACACATTTTCAAGATCACTGCAACTTTTCTCTGTTAATTGGCATCTAACTATCAGGTTTATTGGTTCATTGATGCTTTTGAGTCGTGCTCCAGAAAACACTGAATATTCCTGTCAATAGCCTGCCTTCACTGAGAGTAATTAAAATTTCATTGTGATTGATTAACCTTGTCTCTGTGTCTTCAGGTGACATGAAAACATCTGACATAACAAATAGAAAAGCTTTCAGTTTAAATCAGCTAAATACTTGCCAGTCACTTTCAGGGAGAGCAAATGATTCTTTACCGAGATGCTGTGAAGTGCACTTACCACCAGCGCAGCAAAACATCTTAAGCTTGCATTCATTCACAAAATACGCTGCCATTTAAAAAGAAATTACTCATGTGTGATAGATTTTTTTTTTATTTGTCATCTCTGAATCAGTGACCTTTCTACGGTGATCATTTAGAAAAATCTTAAACAACTTCCAGTTGGTAAAAGTAATCATTCTGACAAATAACCACTGAATTAATGTCTAAAAGATTACTCATTACAAAGTAGCACTTCCGGTCCTCTAAAGACATTGAAATATAAAGAAAAAATGTATTTCTAAGTGCTGAGATGTAGCAGCTAAACTCACTGCCCACTTTATTGAGTACATTTATTAGGTGCTCATTAACACAAAATTCTAATCAGCCAAATCACAATGGTAGCAACTCAAAGCATTTGGGCATATAGAAATGGTCAAGACGATCTGCTGCAGTTTAAACTGAGCATCATAATAGGGAAGGAAGCTTATTTTGAGTGACATTGAACGTGACATGGTTGTTGGTGCCAGACGGGCTGGTCTGAGTGTTTCAGAGACTGCTGATCTACTGGGACATTCATATCTTTTTACAGAAAATAGTCTGAAAGAGATCAAATATCCAGTGAGCGGTAGTTCTTTGAGCGCAAATGCTTTGTTGATGCCAGAGGTCAGAGCAGAATGGCCAGACTGGTTCCAGCTGATAGAAAGGCATCAGTAACTCAAATAACCACTTATTACAACCGAGGTATGCAGAAAAAGCATCTCTGAATGCACATACGTTGAACCTTAAAGCGGATAGGCTACAGCAGCAGAAGAACACACTGGGTGGCACTCCTTTCAGCTAAGAACAGGAACTGAGGCTACAATTCACACAACTCAGAATTGGAGAATAGTCTTGAGTCTTGATTTTTGCTGCAACAGTCAGTGCTAGGATCAGAATTTGGCATCTTTGATATAAAAGCATGGATCCATCCTTCCTTGTATCAATTGTTCAGGCTGGTAGTGGTGGTGTTATGGTGTGGGGCATACTTTCTTGACACACTTCGGGCCCATTAGTACAAAATGAACATTGCATCAACACCACAGCCTACCTGAGTATTGTTGCTGACCATGTCCTTCCCTTTAATACCACAGTGTACCCATCTTCTGATAGATACTTCCAGCAGGATAACACTTTATGTCATAAAGTGTGAATCATCTCAGACTGGTTTTTTGAACATGACAATGAGTTCACTGTACTCAAATGGCCTCCACAGTCACCAGACCTCAGTCCAGTAGAGCACTGTTGGGGTGTGGTGAAAGGGGAGATTTGCATCATGAATGTGCAGCCGACAAATCTGCAGCAACTGTGTGATACTATCACGAGAGTAGATCATAAACTCTCTGACGAATATTTTCAGTACCTTGTTGAATCTATGCCACGAAGGAGTAAGGCAGTTCTGAAGATAAAAAGTCCAACCAGGTACTAGTAAGGTTTACCTAATAAAGTGTCTGGTGAGTTTATATAGTATCTGTAACTCTTAACTTTATCATTTAATAATGATTGCAGTACAACAATTCAGGTTGCACTGTAATCCCGAATAAGTTGACAAAACTCAAAAAATTTGAGGTAATCAGTTACGTCAAATTTTTTAAGTTATAAAATTATCTATTTTAAGTAAACAGAAACATTAAGTTTTGAGTTTGTTGTACTCATGCAAGACACTTCACCTAACTTAAAATACCCAAGTTACTCAGCTTATACGTTTTAATTGCAATTAACTTAATTGTTTTAATTTTTCCAAACTTTAAATACTTAGTCACCCAGCTCATACATTTTAATACCAATTAACTTAATTGCTTTAATTTCTTTCAACTTTAAATACTTAAATCACCCAGCTCATACATTTTAATAGCAATTAACTTATTTTTAATTATTTATCTCACCTTTACATACTTAGTCACCCAGCTCATTCATTTTGATAACATTTTTTAAAATTAACTTCTCCATCGTCAGCTTCACAAATAAAATTAGCCATTATTTTAATCTTTAAACCCCATAAATCTGTCAAAATAAATCTGTAATTTAAAACACACAGACAATACCATTTTAGACATTTATTGTTAAAGAAAAAATGTCCAACAGTACTTTCAAATTTGTCTCCTATGCAATTACAAATGTCTTAAAACGATAAAAACTATTAGACATAAAGAGATTGAAAATGAACACTATTCTGAAATTAATAAAAATTACCCACAATATGATATCAGACATAAGGGCTTCAAGAAAAAAACAACTATAAGTTTGATAAAATTTAATAATACATTAATAAGTGTAAAACTTACTCTTAAGGCATTCGTTAAAAAAATAATAAGTGCACATTCTGTGAAGTGACTCATTTAGTGTAAACTACACAGAAACTGTATATATATATATATATATATATCGTTGAAGTCAGAATTACTCGCCCCTATTTATTTTTTTCCCCCAATTTCTGTTTAACGGAGAGCAGATTATATATATATATTGTAGCGAGGCAGAGGGAAAACAGCAACACAGTTGGATAAGTTTACAGACAAGTCCCCGGAGGGTGCTTTATTTACAACGTGAATGGGGTGTAAACGGTGCTCTTCTTCAAGGTGAGGTGCTCTGGTGCTCCGGGAAGTAAGTGAAGGACAGTGAGTAGTCGGATGTGGGATCGTCACGAGCTGGAGTCTGCTGTGGAGAGACAGAGAGACAAGCGTTAGCGCATGGAGTCATTGGGTGAATGAAGCTCATCTTCTCCTTGCGTGGGCTTGGTTTATATGCCTCTCCACTTGATGACGTCCAGCTGTGAACGATCCCGTGTTGATGATGGTCCAGCTGGGTTGAATTAGCGACCAGGGCGACGTGGCATGTGTGCGCTCGTTACAATATATATATATATATATTCAGTCTTGGTTGAACTATGATTCTGTCATTTACTTATTCCAAACCTGTTTGAGTTTCTTTCTTCTGTTCAACACTTAAAAGGTTATTTTTGACCAAAAAAAAAAAAAAAAAGCTGAGACCTGTAACCACCGATTTCCACAGTATTTGTTTTCCTATTAGAAAGTCAGTGGTTACAGGTTGTCAGCTTTACTTAACTTTTGTGTTCAACAGAAGCAAGAAATTCAAGCAGGTTTGGGACAAGTGAAGAGTTAGTAAATGACAGAATTTTACATTTGGACAAACTATCCCTATATATAATAAAATGCATACTTACCAATTAAAGGTAAATAAATGTTTTGAAGTTACTACCCCAGAGACAGTCTTTATTAAGTTAAAAAAAAAAAAAAGCTCTACATCAACTCATTCTTTAAGGTTTCCATGCTACGAGACTTTTTATTTTCCATCATCCATGCCAAGCAAAACTTTTTGCACAAGTTCAAAGTCCTTTACTATATATTATGTGAAGAGCATACATTAATCCATACAAGACAAGAAAGGTCTGGAAGTGTGCTGTGGGTGGTGTCCAATTCATTCTTCAGGACAACAGAGACCCTCAGTGAATGCAGGGCCAATAAAGCATCTTCAGTCAGCAGGATTATCAATCTAAAAATATAATTCAAGGATATTAATGTTAGGACAGTATCACAATGACTGAGCCAATATTATATGATTCATCAACTATTCGTGATTACAAATATGTTATTAAGTAAAAGTTTTCAAAACTTTCATCTTTTCATTAAACATGCCTAATTGTGAAAAGAATGAATGAAGTCTTACCAGGGTGTTCCTAAAGAATCTTAAGTCACGCTCACGCAGCAAGACCAAAAGACCTCTGATAACAGTAGTCCGTCATGAACTGACATCATGCAGTTCCTGGAAATCAAGAATCAATTTTAAAAAAAAAAAAAAAAAAATCAAATTATATTTTAATGTATACTTTAACACGTGACCCCAAACATACCTGCTCATCATAAACCTTTAAAAGATTAGCCAGGGTATCTGCTGTCTTGCCAGTTTTGGATGCTGTTTGCCTTAAAATTGTCATCAAATGAAATAGGTGGTGGTCCAGTTGTGCAAAGAATTTGTGGGGAAAATTCTCATTTGTAATATATTGGTACTCTGCAAACAGCAAAAAGAAACAAGAGAGAATTTCATAAAACAAACCCACACCACAAAATATACAATTCTAGAAAAAATGTATTAATATTATTATTATGTTTCATTTACTTATCTATTTTTTACCTCAGATGAAAATCAGGTGTTGATCAGATGTTGAAAGCAGGATCTTCATGTTGTAAACTGAACTCAAGGTCTAGCTGAAGTTTCACTTTCCTTGCTGCAAAAGTATCATTGATAAATACACTGTAATATTTATTTGATCTGGATATGCCAGGCATAGTAGTACAAAATAAATATTTTACCCACCTTTCACATGCCTCCATTTAAGAACCTATCTGTAGTCAGCAACACCTGACCTTCAATTCTGTATGTACACAAAGTCACAGTGTCATTTAGCTGAGAGTGGAAGTAGTACAATTGCCTGATGTCTAACGTTAACCTCCAAAACAGTTAGCAATAGAGCTTATTATCATGTTAGTTGCTTTAATTCGATGAACACAGATTTAATTTAAACAGTATTGAAATTTCTAAAACTGAATAGGACGACAAAGAAATTTAAGGCCTGATTTTAAAAGCTAAAAATAACAAAACTTACCTTATTGTCTAATGATGTAAAAATATATAGACTAAAATATTTATATTTTTAAGATATAAATATATTTTAAGCTACAAAATTTGCACATTAGAAAACTGTCTTCTTTACCACGTCTTGAATATTTTGTTTTGTTATTATTTTATTTAATAACATAATTTTGTATTAATGTGTTATAGATATGCATACTTTGTTTTTTAGGCTGTTTATATTCTCTCCAGAGTAAACATTTTAAAAAATAGATTGAAAAAAAAAAAACTTTTATCATACCTTTAAAATACATTTGACCTAAATGACATTTACTCATTTAACTGATCGCATTAATCAGGTAATCATTGATATGCAGAGATGTTGTCTTAAGCGCGAGGAAATATTAAGTGTTGATCAGTGCTGGTGATTGAGGTAAAGTTAGTTTTATATTTACACATTCAGACTTTCTCCTTAATAATATAATTTCAGAAAGGTAATTTTTGCATATTCTTAATGGTGAAATCATATTAGCAGCCAATGACTTTCAAAGTACAACATTGTTCAGTCAAAAAAAATAGTGCATTTAGTGTAATGTTGTTTTCATGTCATACTTGCATGTGATTTCAGAACGAATAGACAAAGAACCATGGTAAACAATTTATGGAGCGAGTCACAAGTTGTTACTAAATGAATGTATGAATATAAAACCAACTTTACCTCAATGTGGTAGTGTAAAATGAAGCTCTGCTCTGTACCTGCTCAGGTGAGGAGCGCAGCTTAAATGTTCTCCGTCAGGCTATCCTCATACATGGATCAGCAAGCAACAAGCTGCGTGTGACAGAGTTAAGTTTTGAGACTACGTTTTTGCGCGTCATCAGAAAATACCTTTAAGTGTTTAGGCGGAGATCATTTGAGTTATGATTAACGTTACGTTTCTTGCGCCTTTCGTTTCCGAAGTGCCTACAGATCGCGAAGATAATACCACATTCACATACTGGATGGAGTTCAGCGCAGCGCCATGACATGCGGTTGTGAGAGCGCACGTCTCCATGACAACTTCAGCACAGGCTGAGAAAAGGCATACTCGCGCCAAGATTAAATTTTTTTTGAAAAATGTAATCTGCCGATTTTAAATATTTTTGTCTTTATCACACTCTGTTAAAATTCAGAGTTAACACATTACAACTAACGCTAACATTGCACTGATTCTAACTTTTTAAACAGTAATGTTAACGTTAGTTAGCAACAAGGGAGGCTAAACATGTTTTCTGTAATGTACGACATGTAAACGCACCCTGATTAACTCTACATTACATTGAACTGTTACTGTGATTATATTAATTAAAACATACATTTAATATTTCTTGGATTTGTAAATATTTTACTTACTGTAGTGTGAAGCGAGGCCGATCCGCCATCTTGAAAAAAACGAATGAAGCATGAGCACGTACGTGAACCTGGATGACGTCAGACGCAAAATCACTAGGCTGACAGAATTTGAGTTAATGAAACTTTAAAGAGACATTTTGTATAGATTAAACCCAGCAGAATTGTAGGAGATCATTTGAGTTATGATTAACGTTACGTTTCTTGCGCCTTTCGTTTCCGAAGTGCCTACAGATCGCGAAGATAATACCACATTCACATACTGGATGGAGTTCAGCGCAGCGCCATGACATGCGGTTGTGAGAGCGCACGTCTCCATGACAACTTCAGCACAGGCTGAGAAAAGGCATACTCGCGCCAAGATTAAATTTTTTTTGAAAAATGTAATCTGCCGATTTTAAATATTTTTGTCTTTATCACACTCTGTTAAAATTCAGAGTTAACACATTACAACTAACGCTAACATTGCACTGATTCTAACTTTTTAAACAGTAATGTTAACGTTAGTTAGCAACAAGGGAGGCTAAACATGTTTTCTGTAATGTACGACATGTAAACGCACCCTGATTAACTCTACATTACATTGAACTGTTACTGTGATTATATTAATTAAAACATACATTTAATATTTCTTGGATTTGTAAATATTTTACTTACTGTAGTGTGAAGCGAGGCCGATCCGCCATCTTGAAAAAAACGAATGAAGCATGAGCACGTACGTGAACCTGGATGACGTCAGACGCAAAATCACTAGGCTGACAGAATTTGAGTTAATGAAACTTTAAAGAGACATTTTGTATAGATTAAACCCAGCAGAATTGTTCACCTTACTTGAAAGATTAAATTTTTTCAAACTCAAAAATAAGAAAAAGTTCTAAATACTCATCAAGGTTAATTGAGATAAACAAATTTTAATGATTTAAGTAAATAGAACTCAACTCAATTAATTAGTTACAGCATTAGGGTTTACAGTGTGCTTCTTAAAAATAATTATGTAAAAAAGCAAGTCATGTTGTATGGCACATTAGCAGAAATAGGTCTTTTCACTTTTTTCTTGAGTGAAGTTTAGTGTGTTTTTATGTAGGAAAATTATACCTTGAGTTGTCTGGAGAAATGAAAAGAAAAATGCATTGACTGTACTGTATGTGCATTATGAGCTGAACTGATTGGAACATAATTATATCTCACATGGCCAAATGTCCCCATAACAGCAGCCATTCCTCAAGCATCTAAACATTTTTTTTTTTGTCACACTCTAATCACATATGCTGAGTTTTGACAAAACAGACCCAAGATGGCACACACTAACTTGTGCTATGTCATTCTAAAACATACAGAAACATCATTCAGTGTAATTGAACTCACAATAAAAAATGACTGAATCCATAAAGTATCTGAAATGGCCTTCAAAATTTCAAGCCAGGTATGTTATCTATGTTTTCTGAGCTTGTTATGTGAGCTAGATTGCAAAGCACTCAAGTAATTTCTAATAAGGGCTTTAAAAAAAGATAAATAACAACAGATGCAATATTTGTTCTTAAAGTTTCCTGTCATTTTCTCACTTTTGTGTGAAAAAATGTCTTCACGACGGTTAGTATTAATGAACTGAGAAAATCTGTTCACACTCTCTAAGACACTTTTTTTTCTTTCCACTTTTCTTTGCAGTTCCTTAACTCTATAATACATTTCTTTTGATTCCAGTCCAAGCTTAGCTTTTCACTTGTTTTATTGGATTCTTTTAGTCTAAACCAAGCCTTTTTATTTTTTATGACTGAATTCATGTTCTTCCACAGGCTCTGCCAGATGTTGGTATGCTTCAGAAGACAGCAGGTGGAGGAATGCTCATTTTTAAGAAAGACAATCTCACAAAACCAAGATTTCGCATTAGTACTAGAAGGCTTTTTCCAGCCTCTACAATCTTCTATAAGAATCAAACATTCTTTACACATGTTGACCAGCTGCTGCCAATGGCCAATATTGTGCATGCTGAATTCCAATTCAAATTTTTGGATAATAAAAGTTCAGAATTTAGTGCTGAAGATAATAATGATTGACATATACTGTGGAGTTTTTAATTAATTTATTTATTTTACAAATGCCATAAATCAACAGTAAATTACATGGTTTAAAGCAAAAGCTTGTGATTTATGAGACCATAATAAAACCGGTATGTAAAAAAGCTACATGCATATGCAGGTAAATTAAAAGATGTGGAAATTATCCCTTCAGTCACAGTACTACATCAACATGACATCATATTGACGTTGTACCCCAACATCGCGGCGACATTAGATTTTTTTTGGAAATGAAAATCGACTAACATTAGGCTGACATCAATGTCAACGTTGGATTTTGATCACTTTCCAACAAAACCTAAAATCAACCAAATATCAGTGTCTAATTATGTTACACCTTGACATTGTGTGGACGTTACCACAATGGCATCTATCAGACATTGGATTTGTTCACTTTCCAACACAACCTAAAATCAACCAAATATCAATGTCTTATTATGATACACCTTGTGTGGATGTTACCACTATGACATCTATCAGATGTTGGATTTTGGTCACTTCCCAACACAACCAAATATCAATGTCTAATTATGTTACACCTTAATGTTGTGTGGATGTTACCACTATGACATCTGTCAGACGTTGGATTTTGGTCACTTTCCAACACAACCTAAAACCAACCAAATATCAATGTCTAATTATGTTACACCTTAACATTGTGTGGACATTACCACTGACATCTATCAGACATTAAATTTTGGTCACTTTCAAAAACAACCTAAAATCAACTAAATATCAATGTATTTTGACGCTGTTATATGTCCTCAGACGCTGGCTAGACCTAGAATTTTGGTCACTCGACATCAAGACCTAAATCTAACCTAATATCAATATATTATGATGTTGTGTGCCTGCTGGGACGGTTTATATATTTTGAAAATTAACTAGAGGTAAGTGAGTACACTAAAGGTTTGCTAAACTGATAGATTTCCCTTTTTTAACTTTCTTTATTGCAACATTAAAGATAATACATATTTTTCCTTAAACCCTGCTAATTTATCTAGCTGAAAATGAGCACACTTTAAATATTTGAATAAAGTTTCTGTGTATTTTCATTACATCCTTGAAAGCAATGTCCACCTTTAATTTGAACACATTTTTATATTAAATACTACAAATAGTCATTCAAATTTCAAATATTGTTTGGTTTTCTGGCTAAATCAACTGATTTAAAAGAATCTCTGTTATAACATTTGATCTGAACATGACATTTTAACAGATAGCATATGTTTTAATCACTTTGTGTTCGAATAAAGACTATAATTGCCAATTGTAAAAGATTGTAAGATTGCCCATTTTTTAAATGAGCTCAACAGCGGAGAGCAGGTGCCGTTTAGCAGCTTTTGATCATGTGCATTTGCACTACAGTTAAATAAAGGTTTGGGCAATTGTCTCTCATAGCAGTTGCTATGGTTACTACTAATCTGGGGGTAAGCACATTTATTTAAAATTGTGATCAAAACTGGAACTACCTGTGCATTTAGACATTTAATCTATACCCTCCAGCCAATCAGAATTTCAACAGACAATATATTAAGAATATATATGGATAAATATATAGAAATGGTACCCCTACTGTGGCATGCTTGTCAGTTCAGTATGAGTCTCTTTGCAAAATGTTATTTGAGTGACAATTTTCCACAAACCATCTAGAACAGAATAGACAAGAATAGATGAGAATTTAATAAGAATAGAGTAGACAACTTGACATTCTGTCATGCACAATTTTAATAAAAAACATAAACTCCACACTATTTTCTTGGTCATAGGTGTTTGTGAAACAGTGTGCATCTATAAAACTGTGTTATGTATAAATTTGTGTGTATATTCAAAGAGACAAGATGCTCTTTGATGGCTCACCATGATCAAAGTGTACTTGAAGCTACTGTTGATTGAAATGCAATGTGAAGCAATAAATGATTATATGAAATAAATGAATGAAGAGTAATTTTCAAAAAGGAAAAAGAACACAAAATACAGTCACATTAGGCTAATGACAAACTATTTCATATTGTTGGAACCAAAAAGAACTTTGGCAGACGAAGGACAAAATATGAAAATGATACCAATTAAAGTCTTTTGATCTGAATTGTGTTGATTAAAGACTTTTTCTTTAAGGCAAAAAATATATAAGAAATTTAACAAATGTAATGACTGCCATGACTGGTTTGTTTTCATCAATGAAATAATAGCTGTCTATCATGTTCGTGTCTATGATTAGCTGATTACCATGTTTATGTGATAATACCCTCCTCTCAGATCAAAAGCCACCATAATTGGGACAAACTGCTTGAAATCAATGAACTAATTACCACATAAACAACTGAACCCACTCAGACTACACCACTTCCACTCAAATCTGTCATAATGCACTTGAAATAATGATTGAGTTGGTTTTTGTGACCACTCAGATCAGTTAATTTACCAGTACCGTGATCATCAAGACACCTACAGTTTTATAGAGGACAGTCAAAAAGGATGATTACAAAAATGATCAAGTTGTTGAGTAAAATGTTATATAGAATGCCATTAAAGGAACCATCAATAAAAGAGGTCACTAATGCCAATAAGTAACACTTATTTTTAAGATTAATGTAAATTAGTGCTAACCACTTGTAAATGATAATGGCTATTTGAATCATTAAATTTTGTTTCAATCATATTGCTTTTATTGAAGTTTCATTAACTTAATAAACTGTAATTTGAAGGCTTACAATTCTAAAACAGTTTTTGAAGTTATTCTCAGGACTGTTACTGCTTAATAAATCCAGACCATGAAAGTGTAAATAAAATTATGATGCCTTTTTTGACATAAATATTGTTGTTTTCTTTTGAGCTATGTGCAACATTTTTATTGACAGACAATGGTTAAAAAACAGCGATTTTCTTAAATAACACTGCTGAACTATTTACAACTGCAAAAAAAGAAAATAAATCAGTGTACTTTAGTGCATTTTCAAAGGCATAATGCATGTGCATGAATCACTCAGGATATAATGCAACACCCAGTTCAATGCGCATTATGCTAATCAAGCACTCAAGCCACGCTTTAAGTTCCAGGATGCTGGTGGAAAACATCTGGCTGTAAACACTATGGCAACATCTCAAACTCCTTCGTAAGCCATAATTTAAGCAATTTTGTCACATCAATGATACCTTTTGTTCCACTGTGAAGGGTTTGGTGAGCATTTTGAGTTATTAAGTCCAACACTGAATGCCAAGAGCAGAAATTTCCAATCTAGCGCCCAGGGATCCCCAGGAGGCCACAAGAGGGTGCTAGAAAATGAGACAATGAAGGGAATTAAATTTGACAATATGTACTTTTAGAGCTGTCGTTAACATGTTGTTTAATTCAATGGAATGTACAGAAAAGTCTGAACAGATAGACAGACAGATGATAGATAGATAGATTGACAGACAGACAGACAGACAGACAGACAGACAGACAGACAGACAGACAGACAGACAGACAGACAGACAGACAGACAGAGAGAGAGAGAGAGAGAGAGAGAGAGAGAGAGAGAGAGAGAGAGAGAGAGAGAGATAGATAGATAGATAGATAGATAGATAGATAGATAGATAGATAGATAGATAGATAGATAGATAGATAGATAGATAGATAGATAGATAGATAGATAGATAGATAGATAGATAGATAGATAAGAAACTGCAAATCAACGTTCATACACACCCTCACATACTCAAAGACAAATTTACCCCAAGGCAGTTTTTCAATCATCTTACAAGATAAGTCTGTGCCTTCTTTGGCTCTCTGGCATCAGTTAAATGACTAGAATTTTTACCCCGAGACCATCAGGCAATAAAAGTTAGTGGATATACGGCTCAGTACAAATCCACACTAGATGTCACAAAGTCGCAGCCTAAATGAATAAAATACATTTTCACTTTACAGCTAAAACCTCATGCACAACAAAAATATGCGAACCTCTGAACATGCTTGCTGAACTTCTAATTTAAAAACCATGGGCAGTAATAACAAGCCAGCACTTATTTTGCTGCTACAACAGCCTCTATGCTCTTGTGGATGCTGGAAGATGGCAGGGATTCGCCCCAGTTAAGATATAAGAGCAAGGTCAGGCAATGATGTTGGGTGGTGGGATTTGCTCCCAGTAGTGCTCTGAATCATCCCTGTTCAATGGTGTTCAAGTCTGAAATTTACAAGGCCACATCAGACTTGGCAAACCGTTTCTTGTAACTAATGAGGTTCCATGTTGAAAGCCAATGAGCTCTTTGCTATACTGCAACTATGAATGACTCTTTAAAGAAGCTGATTATACAATGGTTTAATATGATTTTCAAATCTGGTTGGCTGAAAGGTCTAGCACTTTACCAGTATACCCAAGAACCACTTCAGTTTATGTCACTTTGAGCTAAGACAATGGCTACTAATGACACTGTGCTTTTGTGTCTGGATCAAGTACAAACACAATTAACAATAAATTAGATAAAGACATTCAGAATGTATATCAATGGCTGCAAGACAATCATTTGACCATTAAAATTATTAATCAAAATCCAAAACTTTCCATTGTATGTACATATTGATATTTGAGAATCAGTCTGGACTCTAACCTTATTTATTGTGCCCATATACAAAATGTCTGTAAAAAATCTAACAGAAAAACTATTTGTTTATAGTAAAATTAGGACAAATTTGTCGTTTTTGATTTCAGAAACTTATCTTCATGTCATAATTTTGTCCATCTTGTCATACTGTTTGCCTGTTTTGTCACTCACAACAAGTTATATCTTGGAGTCAATAGCTAGACTGTGTAATAGGGCCTATAGGATCTATAATAGATTTTCTAGATGGACACATGATTGTTTTGTCATCAGTTTTTAATGATTTATCATTTTAAAATTACATTATGAACACAGGGATTAAACTCTACTATCAAACTTTAAATAGTGCTACCTCAGCAGCTCTTTGTGCTTTGGTAAACCTAATTCAAGGTCTGATCGTTCCACCAGATCTGCAACAAATGGATGTTTGCTGTTATCGGCTTTTAAAAACTGTTTTGGACAGAAATCTTTAAGTATTCACAAAAGCCTGGGATGAGATTCCACAGCATCTAAAAACAATACCAACACTGAGACTTTTTAAGAAATCCCATGCTTGTCATCTAATATTCAACTATTGCTGTAGTCACTGAAATAGTAGCCTGTCTCTCTTCATGTTGTATGTTTGGTGATAGTTTGTACTGTTCTCATGTGTTAATGGATGAAATGTTAAGTGTGTCTGTATGTCCAGGAACCTGCTAAAATACAGCATTTATGCTAAGCCAAGGCCCAATCATCTTTGAATCTTTTAAAAAAAAAATAAATAAAAAAATAAATTCCACATATTTACGCGATTATACGTAAAAATATATACGATAAACACAAGATTAAGCAAAGGCAATTTTAATGTCTTTTTCTGTAAAGCTATTGTTCTCGTAAACCTCAAGCATGTGCTTTCAGATGGAGCAGCATTCACTACACAAAACTGTAATACACTATATATATACATACACACACATATATTGTTTAAGAATAAAAATAATTTCAATCAGATAATCAATAACAGCTGTCTTGTAAATGCTAAATGCCAAAACAAAAAAAAACTATAATAGCATTTTTACCCCAAACTCCAGTCGAGTGTTCGAAATATACCCTTTTATGAGATGTAGTGTTGAGTCATGTTGAATTAAACATTAAAACGTTATAACTTTTATTTATAATGCAGTGCTGTGAAAATTTCTTGGGTTTAAACTTTCTGGCCTCTGAAATGGGAGTGAATGGGAAAGAACAACAAATAATTTTGTTACAATCTTATTTGTTCGAATAATAATAATAATTTTTTAAAAAACTCAATGACGAAGTTATAAAGACTTTCACAAAAAAAGAAAAATAATTGTGTGAGACGACCGATGATGGCGACCAGATGAGAAAATAACGTCAGATTTACTGTCCTGTCCCATAGACACTGCATTAGAAATGCCTTGCACAAGCAGTAATTAGTTTTTTGGTATTTAAGCAAAGATAATATAACACATTCATAAATACATATAAATGCTTATACATTTTTTAAAAAAAAATCTAAATATTAAACTTTCAGGGATTTAAGATGCTGATGACTGTTAAACGTGTTATAACAGGCTTGTAAAGAGGGTCCATAGTGGTTAAGCATAAGATATAATTTTCCTGTTAAAAGGGGATTTATTTTGGCTTAGTATTGTGTTTTGGAGCAAACATAAAGCAAAGATTTTCATATACTTTGATGTAAATACAGCATGTTAACCTAAACTTGGTCCTGAAAGAGCTGCATGATATAAATTCCACAAATTAAATTGCTATAAAGAGTTTAGGAGACTTGTTATTGATCGCTGAGTGGTTGAATAAGAAAAAAACTACTATGTTTACATATTTGATCACTGCAGTTGTGATATCAAGAGATTTAAGCAGACACGCACACATACTCCTACCACCAGCTACTATCCTTACTATACCAAGCTTAAGCTGCCATATTATATTATTGGCTTCACCGCTTTAATTAAACAAACCACCCACAAAACATTACACACTATACAATAAACAAAACTATTCATAAATATGCTTGGCAAACTGCATTTATAACTAACCACACCATAAACACTTTACTCCAATTAGTTCATACTGTAGTTGGTATCATGTCAGAATTTGGAGAGTGCAATGTAACGTGTGCAAATGTATAAATTATGGATGTATGTTTGTACAGAATATAATAGTCACAGTCACTCTGTGACAGCACTGTTGTGTGGATGATGTAAGAACATTCTACAAAGCAAACGCTAACATTAGAATAGCATTAGCATAATGTTCTACAGACAATTCTCAAACTTTTTTTTTTTTCGGGCTAACAGAAAACAAACGTTTAAAAACAGCGTTCCCAGAACATTCTGGAAAACCACCATGGTCCTATCCTTGTAAAAAGACTCTAAATTAGCACAGATGTGATTACCTACTGTACAGTGTTGAAAGTAATGGGGACCAAAAACATCACTTCTATGCTTGCCGACCTACTTGTGCCCAAAATGGTCATACTAACAACCAGAGAACATTCAAATGATACTAATTGAAAGATACTTTACTAAAGAATAAACAAATGCTGGTTATGATGCTTCTGATGACACCTCAAAATGTTTTTTTTTCTTCATTGTGTCTGTCTGAACTTCCTCTTATGACTTCACTTCTGTTTGCCATGGCCATGAAATTTAGGACATACTGCCTATTACTGAAGATTAAAAAACTCACCCAAAAAACATTCTGCTGAACCTTAAAGTCTAGTAATAACCTACAATAATAATAATGTACAGAAATGTATATCTAATTTGTTCACAATCCACTCTAAACACCAGTGATGCTTTTAGGGCATTTACAGTGAAGACTATCACTACTACACATCGGGGTATGTTTATCATTCAAAATGTATTTCAAGATGACGTGATGTACATCTCAGGAATTGATATGACATTCACAATATTTATTTATTTCATAAACATGGCAGATCGCACATGGCGTTTGCATGTTTCTTACACAGACCCACATGAGGGAGTGCACGCTCTTAAAGAGCGACACACAAGTATGTCAACAGAAAACAGATCTCAGGGCATTTCTAGACAAACCGTTCACCACAGCGATCTACAGTAATGGTGATTGATGGTCTGTTAATCCATTTAGATTACAATCCAGCACTGAACTATATATTTTTGCATTTTTATGACAGTGAAAATCCCACAAGCTGTGCAAATAAGAGTAAGATATCATTTAAAAGTTAAAGGGCTACTTTATTTGTTTAAGCGCAGTTACAACAAAAACAGTGCTTTCATTCAGTAAATAAGAAAGTCAAGAGATGCAGTTTATGCTGTCTCCACAAAGGGTTAACATTAATCGAGAAGCACAAGCGTGACCACGGAACTGGATAGTCCGTTGGTAAAGCACATTTTTATCAACTGCATCATGACACATTTATGTAATAAAAAGTAGTATACTGGCGCTACTGAAGCAACATATCATACGCCAGCTATTTCAGCAACACAGCAGATTGACAGCACAGTACAGTCAACGTCCCTTTAAAACAAGTGATTTTACTCAGCATCATTGAAACACCTCTCAAACAGTATGCTCAGGCATTCTGGCTGAATGGGAAAACATCAAATTCTCAAAAACTGTTTGCCTAGCTTACTATTATTCTACATATTTGGAATCACTAATAAAATTAAAAAAACAACTGTCTCATAAGTTTAGTTTGAATCAAACAAAATCTGCATTTGTTCAGGTTCCCTGAGCTAATGCACACTCAAAAGGAATGAGATCACGACACAAACCTCATTTATGGCCATTCTACACATAATCATCCTCTGAATAATGATCATCAGATCGCCATGCTCTTCTGTTGAAATCCACAATTGGTCTTGATGGTAAATCTCCTCCAGAAATGACAGCAGCTCTTTGCTTACAAGTCTGTGGGTGTTTGAGTAATTGCTGTCATGTAACGTACATTTTACAGGATGGACTGTACCTCGTGTTTGTTTAATACAAATTACAAAACTAAAAAAACTTTTTCAAGTGCACTTGGTTCATTTAAACAACACGGGCTCATTCTGAAAACGTAGTCCTGTGGACAATTCTGGAGGCTGTGAATTATGTAGCTGAAGGTGCAGCAAGTATAGCTGCATTTGATTTTTTAAGCAAATGATACATGGCGGTGTGACTCAGTTCCTTTTCACGCTTACCGGCTGATCGCTTACCTTCATGTGGAAGGCTTTCCCTCTGCAACCAGTTTACCCGGTTAGCTTGTCGTGCATGTCGGCGAACTTGAGACACAGAGAGGAGGTGACTACGGTGACGATGACCAGGTTCGAGTCCAGGGGAAATGGTTCCAGAAATCAGGTAAGATAAAAACAGAATCCAAAAAATAAATGAACAAGTGAATAACAGGGTGAGAATGTGGTAAAATGCGAAAATGTGGTAAAAATCAGACGAGGGCTTTTCTTTTTCTGGACGGCTTTTGTAAATGGTTGGTTGGGTTTAGGGAAGTAAGCGGGTGGGCGGGTCAATTGTTATAATTGGTTGGGTTCAGGGAAGGATGACGGTGGGTCAGACGATTGGCCGGTCGCCCAGTCAATCACTTATTCAGCCAGACAGACGGTCGGTCGACAACGGCCTTTGGTGGGTTTACACGAGAATAGCGCAGGCGCGATTGGCACTCAAGGGAGACATTTGAGATACAATAAAGTGCACACAGCGGCCTCTCATGGATTCACGAAAACAAAAACTGCAAAAATACGTACCTCCCAGGATGTATTTCATGGTCTCCAGAAACAACCACAGGACTACGTTTTCAGAATGAGCCTGGGTTGCATTTAAAAGTACAGATTTCAAGCTGTATGTGGATATATTTCTTATGTAAAGCAAGTACTCACTGAGATTCCAGTGTATTTGTAGACCACCTAACTGTCGTAAAAGCACACATCTGATTCGAGCTTCTCCGTCAGTCTATAGTGATCAATAATTGGCTTCTGTACTAGTAGGCAGGGCTTCCTTTGCCATATTGACTATTACACTTTTCCCAATTCAAAACTATCTGAGTGACATGTCTTGTGTATTCTATGGTCTTTGGTACAGATTTGTTACAAAAATGGCGCTGCAACACTGTGACGTCACATGCAACCTATAGATAAAGCTATAATGCATGGCTGTGTGATTTTGCTCATACTGTATGTTCGCTTGATTTCTTTGCTCCTGTAATTTGTGTAGCTGCAAAAGCACATAGCCAGTGTTGCCTTGTTAATTATAAGTAAGTGTCCAGACACTTTGGTCATGTCATGTGGCACTTTGGAAAAAATGACCATGCTTTTACAGTCTAGCAATTAGAGACTGACTGAAGTGTTTACCTCCTACGGTATCAGAATAAAACGTGTGTTTGTCTCAAATTTTCCATAAAACCTTGCTGGGAAATTGCATTGGTATCTGCCCCTGTGTTACTTTTTTTTCAGTGACTTCTTCGTTTCCTGGCTTTAACACCAGCATGTTTATTTCTCCCTCTGGATGCACAGTGAAATTTAATGTCACTAAAACAGGAGGCCAAATCGTTACAACACCTTTTCCCCCCATGAAATTATGGAGTTGTGGTGCATCCAGATAGTTTGATACTGAATGATAGTTTTTTTTTTAAAAAAACAAACAAAAAAAAAGCAAAATGTTAAGGTTGTTGTCTGAATATAACCTACTTTTTGCATTCGCAAGAAGGAAGAGAGTTTCAGTGGGGATGTGGTACAGAATATGCATGTTAATGATGACCACTGAATTGCCCCAAGCTTTACAACAACCTTGCCTGTCAGTAAAATCAAATGACAAAATTGGCTCAGAGGACTCCAAGACTTATTGCCAGTTTGAGCCATAAGCTCAATTAATCAGCATCTGCCACTGAGAGAACAGAAAACACCCAAAGACAATTACTTACATTTTAAAATATGTGCTGTAAAACTGCATTAATAAAGAGAAGCAGTCATTTACAGGAATTTATTGTTTAAGTTTTCATCCATGTTATCAACAATTATTAAAGTATTCAACAATTATATTTGAAAGACACATACTTTAACTCTCAATGAGTTAAGGGAACAAAAACAATCTTGGGTCCTGACAATTGCTTTAGAGCAAATTAATTTAAAAACTAAAATATCTGACTATTTTGAACTTATTTCATTTAAGCTCATATAATGTAAATGTATTAACATAAATATTTATTTAAATAAAAAAATATAGAGTACAATTAAAAAAATACTGTAGCTTCAAAAATGGTTTCTCATCCAAATTTTGCTGAACTTTATCAATAATTTGCAGGAAGATATTTGCCGACACTGGTGAAAACCTCGAAAACATGCCATGCTTAATCCTGAGCAGATACCCTAAAACGTTGTGTTACATTTTACCCCACATTACTTTGTACCCCATGCACCCTTAGACTATTTCTAAAAAATCTGCAATAATCAAATAGAGGAATGGAAATAAGTATTTAATTCAACTGAAAAAAAAGTCCTTTTTAAATCAACTTGTAATGAATATGCTATTTCTATTTTAAAGAATTATGCCATAAAAGACATGTAAAAACAAAATGCAAAATGTGAAATATTTAGCTATGAACTCTGACACATTTCTCCCCTGTACAATTTCAAATGAGAAATCAAACTCCATTACACAAATTGAACTTTAAGAAAAATGTATGAATTAATGTAATTTTTGATATTTCATTTTAAATATTTCACTAGTTTTAATTTCATTTACCAACATGACATAAACCTGTGACAAGCTCTGGATGAGAGTATGAAGTAAGACCAGAGTTGTTTTAATGGATTTTGATACCGCACGCAGAATGAAAAGAAAACATTTGGTTCTTCCAGACTTCATAAAAGTGTGTTCAGTAAAGATGATGATGGGTCTCTAAAAAAGATCTCGATATATTTGTGTCTGTGATGCTTTATACTGAATTGGTAGGTGCAAAGATTAGTGTCAAACAGCCAAGTGTTTGTATGGCTTATCCTGTCGCAAAATGCAGCTAAAAGTCTAACATGGCAGTAATAGATTGATTACGGCATTATATTTGTACTGCACTTTAATAATGTGACTAAAATAGGAAGACTCTACATCTTATTTCAATTTATGTTTGTAACAATTAAGACTTTAAGCATATCTCTATTCCATCGCATAGTGACGAACTATGATTAATTTGTGTGGTGGCAGTTGTAGCAACCTTTGAACTCCGGTGGAAAAACCTCACACCCAACCAAGCAAACGAGTGACATATGTATATTCTAGAGTAGAGTATACTCTAGTACTGTATGTATATGTATGAATGTATGTATGTATGTATGTATGTATGTATGTATGTATGCATATGTACCACTCCTCTTATCTCTAAAGGTTCTCTCTAGATGCCATGGTCTTTAGCCTTCTTGTTAAAGCAACTGACTCCCATGCGGAAAGTCACTGGTTCGATCCCAGCTCAGAGTGGGTTGAGTGATACAGGCCAGGCAGGGTCACATTGGTGGCATGACCCAGATGGGAGTAAGGTTTAGGGGGGTGAGTGTAACAAAGGCCAGCTAGTGAAGTGAAGTGCAAGTACACCTCACTCCTCTGACCTCTAAAGGTGCTCAGAGGCAATGGTCTTTAGCCTCTTTATTATAGCAACTGACTCCCATGTGGAAGGTCGCTGGTTCGATCCCAACTTGTGGGTTGGGTGGTGTTGGACCGGCAGGGTTATATATGTGTTTATGCATTTGAATAAATAAATAAATATTAGTATTATAAAAATTATTTAATAAAAATGTAAATAAAATTTTTTTATCATCATCCCCAATCACCACTGTAGTGCACTTTAAGCAATGAAAAACGGAAAGTGATGTTGTTTTATAACTTTCTATTCTAGTTCATTTTAAAGGATGTTACTAGAAAAAAAATCAGCAATAACATTTAAGAATAAAAAAAATGACTTTTGCAGAAGAAAAAGAGGAAGACAATTAAGGATGACAATTAGAGATACAATGTAGAAAGAAAATTATGCAAGGCCTTTTCAATACAGTGACTCAGTGGGTTATTTCCTTTAGTCCGGTGGTGCTCAGCCTGCAATTATGTGTAATGAGACTACAATGTACCATTTCTAGAACCAGTGATGTACTCATCAGAGAGACTTAAATCTACCCTTTATGGAAAAACAATTCAGGCCTTCGTGGAATCAGTGCAGTCTTATGATGATTCAGAAGAAAGGCTGCAATTGTTTGACTGCTAAATCTTCTTGTTCTTTTGTGAAGTTCTCTGTTGTGATGTAAATGGGAAGTTCTGGAGTTTTTTGTATCAAACCAGAAAAAGCATCTCAGTCTGGCCTGGTATTTGGAAATGGGGATATAATTCATTTCTCATAAAACATCTGCTATGAGTCTTTTGTTCAATCCCTTCTCATCATCTCGGAGGCTAATACACTGATGGGTTTGGTTGAGTGCCAAGGCAGGATTCAAACTCTAAAGCTGATTTTTTTTTTCCCCCTTTGAAATGCATTATTTTGTAAACACTAGAATGCAACATGTGACAATGTATTTGACTAAAATATATATAGGCAACTTACTATATGGAGTCAACTTACTATAATGTGTTTTGCCTCACTCTTGATTATTATTCATGTACTTGAAATGAAAAAGAGAGTAAGAGTCGATGATCAGCTAAATTGCCCTTTCATTTAACAACACACTTAAAGACTTTAGCCACCAAATATTAGCCTGTCCATGATGTATTGACTTGGCAGAACTTTAGATAACGTTAGTAAGACTAATTGACAATATTTGCATTGGTCTTTTGGACAATTTGCTACATCTATAGTATAGTTGAGCCACATGTAGTTTAGTCCTTTGGTTCGAAGACCACAATATTTGCAGGCAGATAAAAAACAACTCAAGTCTGATATATACAATATCTTCTTCTTTTTCTTTGGTCTTTGTCCTGTATGATTGCGGGGTCGGCTCTTTTTGGAACAAGTCCATATGATAACGACTTTTTTACACCTTCCGGCCGACCTGTCACACTCACACACTACGCACAATTTAGATTACCCAATTCACCTGTAGCATGTCTTTGGACTGTGGGGGAAACCGTAGCACCCAGAGGAAACCCACGCGAACAGAGGGAGAGCATTGTTGACATATCACGTTAAATTTGTGGTTAGTTTGACAATTGCTCATAGATTTCATGTTTGAGCAGCTGTTATGTTTTTGTTTTGTTTAAAATGCCTAAAATTTATGGTAAAATTTAAGTTTCACCGAATCTCTGGATGGATGATAATTTCAGATTACTTTCATGTATTTATTTCATAACGGTTTTGTGTTTGCTGTATATTGTTGCTGTTTTCATACTCAAGCAGTGAAAGAACATGTTTAAGGGTTAAATACTGAAGCAACTTTAGTCTTTGCTTTTTTTGTTTCTGAATATATTATTGAGCTGGTTTATCATCTTGTGATAATTTGTTTTTATTTTTGTGACTTTCACACACATTACTTTTTGTTTAAGTCTGTCTTGTGTTTTAGTTGTGAGAAAGCAAATGAATTAAAACTAGGAAGTTGATCAACAGTGTATTTCCCATGCACTGAACTGATGTTATAAGGGCATTTAAATGTTAACAGTAATGTATTAGTTTGGGTGTAAATAATCTCCAAATTAAGTTACTTTTTAGAATGAAATAACCAGTAACTGTAACTAGTAACTATTTTTCAGTAACTAGCGCACTGCTCAGATATACATGTATTTGTTTACTGTTAAAAAATTCTATAGACTCCCCAGACAAAAGGACACTTTCCCTCAAGGACGAAAAAGAACAGACTTTTTCTTCCTTGAGGGTAAGTGCCAAGAACAGACTTTTTCATCCATGAGGGAAAGTGCCTTCTTGAAAAATAACTTGGTCAAGAAAGCACCAATCACAACAGCAACCATTGAATTGTCTACTGATGTCTGTGGAAGAAAAGAAAAAAATGGACAAGAAAAGTTTAACCTCTTTTTTTTTTCTTTTGGAAAACGTAGTTCTGAATGAACTTTCAAAAAAGACTTAGTCTGCTATAAAGTAGCAACTTTAAACATTTTTTATTCATAAGACTTTAAAACAAATATCTTGTTCCGGATAGCACTGATCACAAAAACCCAAAGATCTTTACACTAATATCTAAAGTAAAGTAAAGTAAAAAAAATAAATAAATGAATGTGTCAAAATTGTTAAAGCACATTGTTTACATGTTTTCTTCTTTTGTTTAATTAATCTTTGAAGAAAAATTTAAATTGGAGATAACAAAAGAAATATTTGAGGTGTTTTTCAAAAAAACTTAACTGTATGAACACTATCATACAGCTTAATGTGGTATGAACATAAAAATATACATTTCAGAGAGCTCAGCAGAAAGATAAAACATAAAAAAACATAGGGAGACTTTCCAGTAGAGAAAACAAGACATGCAGATCTCCTTATTCACCCATTAAATATGTTTTATGTGAAACAGACTACTCAGAACTATCAGCGTTATGCATCTTCTTTTCATTATGCAGTTTTGTCGGGCATTCTTATGAATAACATTTTTGTGTGAAAACAGTTAGAAAAATTTGAAAAATACAGTATCAAATGTCATTATAATGCACTTCTGGATGTGCTTATAAAGATAATGCTTAGACCGCTATCAAATAGCCACATTTATGAGAAACATTTTGAAACAAATAGTGCAATGAATAGAAACGATGCGTTATGAAACTGTCACTGACGCAACACCGCAATTATTTATTTATTTTTGTGTCAGTCTGTCACACACAAGGACATGAGCTGAACTGACCCCATCAAAGCCCCTAAAAACTACAAAGGCACATCTTTGCATAGACTTGAATTTCAAACAGGATTTCTTAACAAAGAAATCCATGACACTGTATGGCACGAGAAGATATAATCCGGTGATTTGCAATGTTGCTGATGCACAGGAAAGGATATTAAACGCAGCTTTCCAATAGCACCTTTCTATACCACCAAAAGGTCACATTCAAATTAAATTTATTTCCACTGAATTTTTTATTATAGAAGCCTTAGCTATTCAAATTAAACTGGATCGATGATTTTTGCATGTACATATAGATTGGAGCTCTAATTCACTAGAACCAAATTTACACGTATTATCATTATAAAGGATTTCATTAGGTTTTTTACAAAATCTCTTGCGTCTTGGTGCACTTCAAATGCTCTTGGATAGATGTTCCATACAGTCTTCTAAATGAAGAGCAGTCACTGATGACATACCATAATCATTTTAGCATAATTTTCCATTCTGGTAGGAAAAAGGCTCTATTGAAAGCTTTTATTCTTGATTCTCTTGACAGGTAGAAGCTTTCATTACTAATCCACAGTTATTGCAGAAATGATCCAGCAAGCTACAACGTTAAGGAGGAAGGTAATGCTTAAACGTCTTAAGCAGCTTCTGTACAGAGCACGAATCACACAGGGCTAACAAGCCATTTTCTTTTCTCTTTACTCTTCTGCCCTTTGCTCCAGCAGCACAGATCAACTTTAATTAATTTTTGGATTGCATATGAAATTGGATGTACATTTTGCCCAATCTTCCATTGGCAGCCTACTATAAACTTCTTCAAGCAGAAGAAAAAAAATCCTGATAATGAGTTAGATGAGCAGAAGAGGCCGTTCTGAGAATTCTCTTTGATTCGCTTGCCCTATCGGAAGTGTGAAACTTTCATCTCATTATGAATTTGGAAGGACTCTCACATTTTACCTCTCCTTCCATTTTCCTCGCTCTTGCATTCTGGCATTGTGTCTCTGTTCTCTGAGCCCCCTGGGCTGATTCTTCATAATCTTCTGACGTATTTCTCCGCACGTCGCACACACACTTGCACATATTATACTGTAGCACCATTTGAGACTGACAGAAAATTCATATATGATCTTGTTTTATAGGGTTGTGTGCTGAACATCTTTTTATCGCCGAGTGGTGAGGTATAAAACCAATAGGGATTTTCAGAGGGAGCTGAAAGTTCATTCAGTCTGAGCTGGGAAAGTGCTTAGCAGTAATCCATTCCTTATGAAAGACGGAAAGGATTGTCCATTGCTTGATAAAAACTTTGAGCATTTGAGCCTATGCATAAAGGTTACATTGAATGCAGGAAGCAAGATAGGCAGTAAAGTGGATCAGCTACTTACAGTATGAAGCTTAAAAGGTTGGTAGATCAACTGCAACAAGAATAAATATAAAGTCATAGCAAAGTTTATGGTGTTGTTTCCAAATATTTTTTTTATAATGAAGTCAATTTGGTTATTAGATTCTTCTTTACATGGTTTTGTTTCATATATTTGATTTGATTCAATATTTACAATTGAAATCAGAATTACTTGAACCTCCTTCGATTTTTTTTTTTTTTTTTTTTAATATTTGCAGAATGATGTTTAACAGGAGCAGGGAAATTTTCACAGTATGTCTGGTCATATTTTTTCTTCAGGAGAAAGTCTTATTTGTTTTATTTTGGCTAGAATAACAGCAGCTTTATATATATATTATAAGCCCATTTAAGCTATTTTTTTTTTCAATAGTCTACAGAACAAACCATCATTTAACAATAACTTAACTAATTACCCTAACCTGCCTGGTTAATCTAATTAACCTAGTTAAGTTTTTAAATGTCACTTTAAGCTGTATAGAAGTGTCTTGAAAAATATCTAGTCACATATTATGTACTGTCATCATGGCAAAGATAAAACAAATAAGTTATTACAACTATTATGTTTAGAAATTAGTTGAAATCATATCGTAGAAATTGGGGGGAAAACTTAACAGGAGGTCTAATAATTCAGGGGGTTTAAAATTCTGACTTCAACAGTAGTTTTCAATTTTTTATTTAAAATAATAGTTTTGCAGACATGGAATCTACAGTGTATTGAAGTAAATGAGGGTAAATGAAACCCTTCTACTCATGCATTTACAGTGAGTGACACTTCAAAATGACCACCACTGCAATGTGTGGAGCTGCCATGGGACAAAGGGATTATTAATCTGTTTTTAGGTGTAACTGCAGCTTGTGACAATGCCTTCAGGGGCACAATGGGAAAAAAAAATGTGAATGGACAGAAATATACAATAGCTTTAAATACCCTTTTACTTGTAAATGAAAAGGAAATAACTAAATGAAGCATTATAATTCCTTTATAAATTATTAAAAAGTTGTTAACAACCTTGATTATCATTGTAAACTTTTGGAAGTTAAAACTTAAGAACTAAAAGACAAATAAAATAAAAGTCTAAACATACATACACAGATAAATGTGCATAGCCTAAATATAGAGAAACTGGAGTGATGCAGTGGTGCAGTAGGTAGTGCTGTTTCCTCACAGTAAGAAGGTCGCTGGTTCGAGCCTCGGTTGGGTCAGTTGGCGTTTCTGTGTGGAGTTTGCATGTTCTCCCCGCATTAGCGTGGGTTTCCTCTGGGTGTTCCGGTTTCCCCCACAGTCCAAAGACATGCGGTACAGGTGAATTGTTAGGCTAAACTGTCCGTAGTGTATGAGTGAGAATGAGTTTGTATGGATGTTTCACAGAGATGGGTTGCAGCAGGAAGGGCATCCACTGCGTAAAACATAGCGACCCCAGACGAATAAAGGGACTAAGCTGAAAATAAAATGAATAAATGAAACTGTGTTTGTTATTTTAAAGGGATATGACTAAGCAAGTCAATAAATAAGCTTTTTCATTTACAGTTGTCATTTACATTTTCTTTGTTGTCTATAGTTTTCTCATTTTATGTCTTAATTATTGTACATAAATAATAAATGAATAATTAAAAAGGCCTGAATCATTCTTTATTTAAAGACATACCAGTGAAACATAGAGAAACGGTCCGATGCATGGTCTAATGGGCTCTTAGCATAAAAATAAATTGACCCGCCTCAAGCGGATCACAACAATTATATTAAAAATTATATAGGATGTAAATTACCTCAAGTTTATTTTAAATAATTTATTTTTACTTCAGTTTTTTTTTTCAAAACATCCATGTAATTGTTTTACTTTTACTTTGAGTAATACCTATCACTGTAACAATAAGTCATAGATGCACATACATCTCAATGCAAATTCATTTGTTCATTCATTTTCTTTTACACTTAGTCCCTTTATTAATCAGGGGTTGCCACAATGGAATGAACCGCCAACTCATCCAGCATATGTTTTACACAGCGGATGCCCTTCCAGATGCAACCCAACACTGGGAAACACCCATACACTCTTGCATTCACACACATACACTACGGCTAATTTCATTGGTATGTGGGGGAAAGCAGAGCACCTGAAAAAACTCACGCTAACACGGTAAAACATGCAAACTCCATGAAAACTGACCCAGCCGGGGCTCGAAAAAGAACCTTCTTGCTGTGAGGCGATTGTCACTGCATCAATGTGACACCCCACAATGCAAATTGCTGCAAAAAAAATCCCTTCATAAATAAGATCATTGTAAATGTTGTAAACCCAAAATTCCTTAAAAGATTTGATCAAAATTCAAACCATGATCAAAACAGGCCCCTAAAGCCTTTGTCTGAGTCTGGACATTGTCTGTACAAAACATTAATGTTCCATAAAACTAACAAAGCCTTGACTGGTGGTTTCATAGACATGATATTAGCTCTTAAAAGGCACAACTTGATATATGACAGTGGTTTTGTTGACCTTTTCTTTGCCATCATTGCCTTTGAGCATGGAATAATTCCATGCATCTGACTTTAATTTAACTGCCGCTGGTTTCAATTGAGTACCATGATCTTTTGTCTGTCTGTCTGTCTGTCTTTTTTTTTTTTTTTTTTTTTTTTTACAAGACGCACAAAATCCATCCAGATATTTCCTATGTTACTGCTTATGAACTACCTCGAAAGACTTTATTAACATTTCTTTTCGGACATCACATCACAGTAATTGAAATAACATCAATTTCAATAATTCCCCCTCAGTGCATGTTAACCCAGCAGACACACAATGTCATAAGATGTTAATATTAGTGTTAGATTTAAGTCGCCAGTGTCTAAGAACAATGTTACTTTGACGTCCAATAAAGGTGTCAAGTGACTTTGATATCTTGTTGATTTTAGTTTGTGTTGCAAAGTCACCAAAATCTAATGTTGAGCCAACATCTTAAACCAGTGTCATATTGACGTCAAATACTGACAATTATTCATCAGATATAGCAACTAAAATCTAACATCTGATAGAAATCATATTGCTAATGTCCACACAATGTCAAGCTGTAACATCACAAGATATTTTGTTGATTTTAGGTTGTGTTGTAAAGTAACCAAAATGCAATGTCTGTCCGAGGTTGGACATTGAAGTAAGCCTGATGTTGAGTTCTGACCTCAACCTTATTTTCATTTCAAATTAAAATGCAAAGCCCCATGATGTTGGGGTACAACATCAATCTGACCTCATTTTGAGGTCCCGTGTCTGCTGGGAAGTGACACAGACAAAAACAGCATGTTTCTGCTTTCATTTAAGATTTGAGCATTTAGAGCAAGGCATAACAAATCATCCATGAGCCATTTAGAGCTGAAATGTGGCATTTAGGGGTAGATTACTGTACATAAAACAATAATTTCAACTGAAAATGGGAAAGATTTTGAGCTTTGATATGGAGTTTAAGTCATTTGCACAGATGTGTCTGCATTAAATCATTGTAGCCACATTGTCATCTCAACACATCTCTAAACATGCTAAGAAAAATATGTTTGTCATGCGGACATACATTACTTCTTATGAAAAACTTCTTATGTAAATGTTTCAATTTTCATTCAGTATTTTTTATTTTGGGGTGAACTATCACTTTAAAAACAGAAGTTCAGTGAATTAATAATAGCTGTAGGCCTATCTATATCTACCTAACATCTGTACGCAATTTTTTGACCATTGTTAACCTCGTGTAAAACCTTACATTTTTAAAATAGTTTGCTTTAAAGTTCCTGAAACAAAAACGGAAAAGGGTGTTATTTACGATACCGCGATTCATCTTTGTTCTCCGCACTTGAATGCATTTCAGGGAAATATTGACCTTGTCTTTTTGCACTCAAGAAAATAACTATTGATTTACTGAGAACCACAATAAATGGCATTCTCGGAAAACCCTGAATGCTGTATTTAAAAGACCAACATACATTTGATTCCCAGATGTAGAATGCTGTATATTATTTTAGTCATATCAGTTTAATTATACATTGTACCCATAAAGAAGCCCAGGTGATCATTTACATTTAAAGAAAACCTTCATTAGCATTTATACTACCAGTTCGGCATTTAAAGACAACCTCGGGCACCTCTGAAAGTTATTTTAGCAATGCAGTAATCTTTTTTATGTATTCCAATTAGCACACGCATTTGATGAAATATCTTGCATGCACTGGATAATTAGTTCAGCCTGTACTCTTATAGCCGTATGCAATTGAACAGAGAATACCAACTGTTGGACAAACGAGAAAAACAAAAAGGAGACCAGAAAGTACCCATTCTAAAAGCAAATCACCTCAATTGCTGGAGTAATGGATTTGCGTCTATATACTCACTGAATGGGCTTAATGGCGTGTATTGTTGCAAGTCAGCACGTAGCTGATGAGGTCTGACATCAAGCTGAGTTGCTCTCACTCATTCTCTTTCTGTACTTCATATATGAGGACAGGCTAAATAAAAGGCCAACAAAAAGCCAAGGGCCATCTGTCAGATTGCTGTTCAAATAAACGATTCTCATCTAGAGATAAATTTATAATTTGAACAAATATTCCAATAATGCGTCCATTAATCAACAGCACTTGTCATACCTGAAAGTTAAAGTAATGAGCAATCGTGCGTTTCAAGGGCACATGCGTTTCCATTCAGCACATCTTATTTGTCACATTTTTGCTTGGCCTGTCTAATCACTACTAATGTCAGACACTGAGTAATAGAGATATTTTATTCATTCAAACCGGAATAAATAATTATTCGTGGAGCAGGAATAATTGAATGAATTATCTCTTGTGGACAATAGATTGAAGATAAACAAACAAGCATCCTGGTGTTTCTACTTCTGGCCCAGTCATAGACTTTAAAGGAGGACACTTTTCTGTAGGCTAATTCATGCAAATATTAATTCTTACAGATGAAAGTTTGCGACGTGATGGGAATAACTATAATGCATTTTAATTTGAATAGAACGTTCCTGGAAAGGATAGCAATTTGTTAATATTATTCCCAATGTTTCTTGAGAGCATGTAAGGTTAGTGAACACCGAAGGGCATACGTATCAACCAATATGTAGACTCTACTCAACTTAATGATATTGAAATTAAATTCAGTGTGCACATTTTAAAGTTAAAATGCTTCATTATAGATGAAAGAAAGAATTGTTTGTAAGAGCAATGCAATGAGCTGTGGTGCGTCTCCACTGTTTGTATTATGTAATGAACACACTGTATTAAGGCTGGGTTCAAGTGAATTTAATTCAAATTTCTCCACAATAATAATTTGTCACCTTAGAATTATAACATTCTATCTGACATGTTTGTCAAAATTAAGTTATTGGCATATTCTTATTAATCGACAAATTATTTACATTATGAGATTTTTTTAAACTTTTATGAAGTTGTTTACATTTTTTTACGTTTTATTTAAAAACTAAATGTTACACACATACTGTTTACTATAGAATGCAAAAACTTTGAAGCTCAAAATCACAAAATCATTCAGAATGCAGAGAGAACCTTATAACTCCAAGGAGATGAATTGGTTCAAAGCAGCTTCACAAAAGATGCACATTATTGCAATACAATCAAATTCCAAACATTTATATTATATTAAATTATTAGTTACTATAACTTTAACTAATTAACTAGTAACTAATAGCTTTTAACAGATTAAGGTTATTATACAAACATTGTTAACTCGCAGCTATATTGTCAGAATTCTGCCACTTTGGTGTAGTTAATTCCCTTTTACTTTGCTGGCAGAGTCCAGACACTAGTCCTGTCTCGTATGTTATGCTCGGCTCAAGTTTTCTTGGGCCAAGCACTCATCCTGTCTTGGGGTTTGTTCTTCGTAGTTTTAATCCTGATAACTGATCTCTGACTAATTTGGTTCTTCAAACAAGTTTGCGAATCAGATTAAAAATGTCTGGATGAATTGATCTTTCATTTCAGAGTGCAGATTGCAGAGAGCAGTTTATTTATTTATTTTTTAAACAAACTATTAACTATTTTACTATTTTTGAGTGTATATTTTAGGTGTATATCATTTCTACTGTAAGAAAATATCATACTTGGTACATACTTTCGTTATTACCTTTGCTTTAAAAAGACTAAATCTAATCCTGTTTATATTAAATAAGCCTGCTCCCGAGCAAGTTTAAGCTACGAGAATTGTTGCTATGATAGCAACTCTTGGATGAGTTTTGAAGAAAGACACGATCCTGGATCATGTCAAATCATCATTAAACAAAATCCAGCTTATTGAGGGATCAATCTTTGTATGTGGATCACCCGTGCTTACTTGCTCGTGTTTGTATTATCTGTGACGAGCAGTTCTTTTCTCTGCCCCTCAGTCTAGCTGGTTTCGGTTGGTGCTGGGATGGAACATGCACAGTGCATGTAAGAGTGCACAGTATGTTTTCATTTGTTTTCAAGTGTTTTCATTTATCATGTGCTTGTTGTCTTGCATCCTGTTTGTGTTGGTGTTGTCAAAGCAAGTGGCTTGGTGTTTACATTGTGGTCGGTGCTTTAGTGATTTATTTCATGTAAACACATGGTTAATGAGTTCTTTCATTGGCTGCGTGTTCTAGTTCTGTTTTACGTGAGCACATGGATTGTGTTGTGTCTTTGTACTGCTCTCTCATCTATTGTTTTGTCCCACCCACCTTGTTATCCTAGTATTTATAATTATGTTCACCTGCCCTCTTGTCAGTTTATTGGTTTGCGTTCCCTATTTCCTGTGCTGGTCCATCATCGCTGATCCTGTGTCTGTCAACCAAGCCGAGTCAATTCACTTTTGTCATGCTGCTGTGTTTTTCCCTCATGGAGTTGTTTTTTGTTTCCTTTATACAATAAAATCTTGTTATTTGCATTTGAATCCACATCTTATCCTACCCAACCACATGCCTTGACATATACAGTATATAGGGATGTCCATGTACAAGTTCCTCACAATCAATTTGTGTAGGGACAAAAAAGGAACAAAGTTACCTTATTTGTTATTAAAATTTCTAGTGGAATAAACATTAAACAAATAAAATGTCTGAAAAAAAAAATCTAAAATTGTGTTATTTCAGCTCCATTTAAATAAGTAGTTCGAACAAGCAGCAAATGTTTATTTTTGGAGTCCACCTATTACTGCTATTTAGCTTCACCAAGGGGTTTCATGGTGGCAGTCTCTAGTTTGAGTTTTCAGTGCAGCTGTGAGTTATCAGCTTTTTCCTGCGTGTCAGTGTTTGACACATCTGGGATCTGTGCAATGAGCTGATAATTCCCTTCTATATCCACACCTGCAGGATTACGACAGAAATTTATAAGGGGGTGGACATGTTTGCCCACTCCATTGTGCTTCCTTCCACAGAACCCTTTTCTTTTTGGATGAGCACTAAAGCGTTTTACTGACTAGATGAAAGACCCTTTTTAATTCAAGAGAGACCATTTCTTCTGATTAGAAGTGTTCATTCATTGTGTTTAAAGATTTTAGAGTGAATCAGATTTAATGGGTCACGAAACACCAAAACACATTTTTTGAGCTGTTGACAGTCGTATATGTGTCCCACACTGCTAAAAACACTATTAGGACACCTATATTTCACTAAAAAGTGTAAAATGATTGTTTTTGCGTTATTTCAAGCAAATTCGTACTTCCGGTTTGAAACTAATTTTTGAAGCTGCGTCACGGCCATGACATAATAGCGTTGTATTCCAGCGTGCAGACTGGGCGTCTGTGCCAGAGTGTGTCTTATTACGTCTTACAGTGTGTTGCATTCATGCATGAGTAAGGCTTGGTTCAAACCAATTAGCGCGCTCTATTGTGCAACTTCATTAATATTCATTACTGTCAGAGTGTAGACGGCAGAGACGCCACGTTGTATTGGCAAAACAAGCGTGAAGTGTTGCTTTTATAGTTTGCTGCCATTAAGTTTTGTTTTCATTTTCTCTCTGTGAGAGCTCAGACTCACGCGTGGATTAACAGTGTACGCGACGCGCGACAACAATAACTTACGTGTCTAAGGAGGAACATTGTTTACCTGAGAGCTGTTCTCATCTGCAAACGCTGAGATCCGGATTCGCTTGTAGTCTCCTCTAAATAAAGACGCGGCTCTAGTTGCTGGTGATTGTCCTGTCTCTACAGATTTGGTAAGTAAGCGACCAGTGCTCTTTGTTTGTTCAGTTCGTATTTTATTCGTATCAAACAAACTATTGCACCGAGTTTAAACAAGTTAGCACTAACAGTTACAACCAAACTATAACCTCGTGTAGGATTTTGTGACCGGAATAACACACGCGGCTTTCTGATGCTACCTGCCGTGTGCATCCAAGTTTCCGGGAAATGCTGAGTTTTTTTTTTCTCTCACTCACCGTGCGGTATCAAAAATTGCATGAAAAATACACGCTTAGAGCAGATCCTCAAATCAAATATCACGTTTGTCGGGAGGGACATGAATGAATTCCCTGAATGAAAGAGCCAAACTGCAGTTTAAGTCCACCATTTAATAATTTGGCAAATAATTCGACTACAGATGTCCATGTAAACACAATCACATTGTCCTCTGTGGGTGTGTGTTTTGACTCTGAAATTCAGCGCGCCCAAATAGACACTCCCACACCATGCCTCTTTTCTTCCTCCGACACTCCCCCCTAAACAGCTGGACACGCCCACTTTTCTGACTTTTTCCAAAGTAGAGGTGTGAAAACACCCTGCTGAAACGAGGGGGTTTCATGGCCCTTGAAAGAGACAGTTCACCCAAAATGAAAATTCTGTCATCTCTGCTGATTCTAATGTTGTGTTTAAAGATTATTTTTCTTTCACAAACCGTTAAATAGGAGTCCAAAGAGGAGTTACAGATTAGGAATACAATTAATGTATTTGCTATGTAAAAATATGTTATTTATTAATTAAATATGTATTCATTCATTCATTCATTCAATTATTCATTCATTTTCTTTTCTGCTTAGTCCCATTATTAATCCAAGGTCGCTTCAGAGGAATGAACTGCCAACTTATCCAGCACATGTTTTACGCAGCGGATGCCCTTCCAGCTGCAACCCATCTCTGGAAAACAACCATACACACTCATTTACAATGGACAATTTAGCCTACCTAATTTACCTGTACCGCATGTCTTTGGACTGTAGGGGAAACCGGAGCACCCGGAGGAAACCCACGCAAACACAGGTTGTGTCTCGCAATGGCAAGTGCTAATTACATGGCAGACTTTGTAAGTAGAAAAACTGAATACAAGACCATTTGCACAAGGATAAATAATGAACCTTAACTCATTACTTTATTCCTTTACTTTCTTGGAGTAAGGAAATGGTGGAAACTTACTCCATTAAAGATATCCGTTAGCCTACATATTTAATTTAATTTGTTGTTTTGGTTCAAAACTTTATTTCTAAATTTAGTTCTAATTTCCACTGAATTAATAAATGAACAATAATAACAAAGTGTGGTCAAAAAAAAAACCTAAACCTGACAGGTGGACAAATCTAAACTTGTTTTAAATTAAACAAATATAAATATGCATATAAATAATAATAATAGTAAAATTAATAATAATAATAATAATAATAATAATTAATAATAATAATAACACTATAAAAATGCTAATTTTCATTAACAAACTGAAAAAAGCCCATTTAAACAACAAGGTGCAAAACGTGAAAATCACAGTTCATTAGCTATTTTTGAATTAAATGACAACATACATGACAAACCCAATACATCACTATAACTACTGAAATGTAAACAAAAATTACTTAGTTAAACTTATGACATCAAAGTAGCAGACCTTAAGTTCCTATCATTGAAAAAAAATAAAATACAACTTTTTTGCAAAAATAATTATATATTAAATTAACTCTTTTTCAATTACAGTTTTTATTCATCTTTTATTGGGGTATTATTTATTTTAGGAACATTATAATTCACTAAACACCCCAAAAAATTATATTGTACTTTTTTTTTACGCTGCAGTACTAATGCACACTACTGCATTTTTAATACAAGTTCTTTGTATTTTAACTAGAAGAAATCATCATCCACTTCAAGCATCCAAAGTGCAGTTTGTAAAGCCTTTTTTGTAGAATTTTGTTGAACAAAAAAAGTCACATTTAAATACTATTTTATGAGGAAAAGTCATATTTAATTGTTTTTATCTGTCATATCATCCTGGCTTATTCTAGAGGAGATGAAAAATATTGTTTCACATCAGTAATTAAATAAATAATATAAATAAAATGCAACTCACACTGAATTATAATTTATATAATTTTGTTTAATTATGATTGTGGAAAATGTATATTCATTATTTTTAGTTCTCAAATCATTCTGGCTTATTCTGGAAGAGCTAAAAAGGTAAGTTTTGGCATTATTAAATAAATACAAACATAAATATTAATAAAATGAAATGTAGATTTTATTATCGTTTATATTGTTATGTATGCATCATTAATAAGTAAAATAGGTAAAAAATAATTAGCAGAAAACTATTATTTAATTAGTATTGTTAATAAGTAAAACAAATATTAGTAAAATAAGTAAAAATGTATTATAAAGAGTAATAAAAAAAGGCTACAAACCAACTTTATGACTTTTAAAGAGAAGGAAAACTTAGGGCTCATATGGTGTAGTTAACAGCAGGAGCTGCTTTATATGAGGGAGCTTGATCTATCTATAGGAAACAGTCTATTTCAGACATGTATGGCGCTTTTGATTAACTTCCCACCCCCTGCATTGTTTTTCAAATTACAGTAGATCACTCCAAGACAGCCAGACATGTCAGGCACTTGAAAGCAGAAAATGATTGAAAGAGACATGCATCACTTCCCACATGACAGAACAATGACGCTTTATATCTGCACAGAGATGTGATCCCATGATCTAGATCCCCCCACCCCCCTCCATTCAGACACACATGGTAAATTTAGAAATTGCACATCAGTGACACCAGTGAGCGGTACGAAATGAGCAATTATTCAGCAGACTTTGGCACACTGTCACAACATCCAACAGCAATCATCTGACTGTCAGAGGAAAAGCTGGACGTCAGAGACACTGGGGTGATGAATGAGAATGTTTCGCAATTCATTTGGCATAATTTTTTGGCTAATGAAGAGCACTCTAAAGGAAATGTGAAGCGTGTATGTGTGTGTGTGTGCGCGCATCATCTGCACTGGGGAAATGACATGCTGAAGAGGAGTATCTGGTAAGAGAATTATTTGAATTTACTGTAAAAGAGATGCATTGTTCAAAGACAAACTGTGAAGACTATTTTAACTACCACAAAAACACAAATTCACACTTTAGCACAATGATGAATGCAAGAGTTGTCAGTCCAAGCAATCAATCTATTCCAAAGCACACTACTGTCGTAAAACGCACATCCTGATTCTACAGGGATTTTGATTCTGGATCAAAATTTTTCAAAACATAATTTCTGCCCAAAAATCAAATCCAAACCTGTCTTAAACTGAACCCTACCCAGACGTTATCCCTACACTCAAGAGAAATAACAGGTTAATATTAATAACTTAGAAGCCCCTTTTAAGTCTAAACTTAACATACATTGTAAACTTGTACTTCAATTCTGATTGGCTGATTGGAACTTTGTTCCAGGATCAACAAAGAGGTTTCTAATGGTTGAACCTTCCAACATTTTTTCAAAGACACTGGAAAATACCACATCATCACACCAGAGTTTAACTGTTCTGTAAAAATGCAGAAGAGATTTAATGCTTCTGTAACCTTCTACAAATCTAAAAGGAAGAGCTACACCAAAATAAATGATCAAAATGATTGAAAATGAATTAATTAAATAGATATAATATTAAAATATAAGAGGCAACACAGTGGCACAGTAGTTAGCAAAGTCGCCTCACAGCAAGGTCACTGGTTCGAGTCCTGGCTGGGTCAGTTGGCATTTCTCTGTGGAGTTTGCATGTTCTCTCCGTGTTCGCATGCGTTTCCTCTAGTTTCTCCGGATTCCCTTACAGTCCAAAGACATGGACATACACCTCATTTTATAGATCCCCCTACTCACCCGCCCAACCCAACCAGAGTCAACCAGAGTCTGACGTGCTGTTTATTATGGGATGCGGATGAAATATACAGGTATTTGTTACCTGATGGATAGTTGGTAATATGTTTGCAAGATGATCATGTCGCAGTTACATTAAAATAATTCATGCCTCCTGCTGAAGTGACTTGCGATTTGCCTTTGTCATGAGCAGTGCATCCAGCAGCAGCTCCACTTCATTCTCGAAATGTATAGTTTGTCTAAAAACTACAGGGATACAATCAGCCAGCCATTCGTCCCTCCATAGTAAAAAGTGACATTTTGTGTCTGCCGGTCTGTTTACTTGCTGGAGTTCCATTAGCATTTTCCCGCATGTTAATTTTGACAATGGAAAAAAAAAAGGAAATAGGTTCAATAACTTTTGGCCAAGGAGTGATGTGGATTTTGTCACATGACTGCATTTTGTTTTTTTCATCTGATTCAAACCAAAGCAATCAGTGTGGTGTGAAAAGGACCCAAAAAAAACGGCAGAAAAATGCTACAATGTATCATTTGTTGCCCTTGATCCTGACTAAATGAACCGAACCACAAATGTGAAAGTTGAAGGAAAATGAATGAATATAATTAAAAAGAAAAATTTTTGTAATGTAACAAATGTGCATTCAGTGAATTCAGCTTAGAAAACAGAAATATAATAAATGATATGAATCAGCATTTGAGCAATCCACTGGCCCAAGCAAAATAAAAAAAATAAAATAAAAAATACAACCAACAGTGCCTGCTGAAGCAAAAAAAAACAAAAAAAAAAAAAAAAAAAAAAAAAAAACCACAGCAGGAGTCCAAACAGCAACAGTGAACACATGACAGAAAAAAACATCCATCACAGAAAAAACTTCCATCCAAGATACAAGCAGATAGATACACAGAACAAGCAGAGCCCAAAGGAAGCTCAAGAAAAAGGAACCACAGCAGGACCCATCAACAAGCAGTGAAAATGTGTGACACAGACAAAAGAATCAAAACAAAAGTACTTGAATGAAAATTGTTATAAATTATTCACCCTCATGTTGTTCTAAACCCCTGAGATCTTTGCTCATCTTCAGAGCACAAATTAAGATATGTTAGATGAAATCTAGAGCTCCCTCACCCTTCATAGACAGCAAGGTACCAAAAGACCTCCACAAAACAGACCTTTAGTGTTTCAGATTATTTTCAAGCTGGGGAATCATTTTGTGCTCACACAAAATAAAAACAACAACTTTATTTAACAGTTTCTTTTTCTTAGTGTAAGAGCATGTGTTCATGTGCTGTGCTTGAACAAACTTCATTCATCTACACCAGAGAATGTCAGTATAAAGTCAAATACCACCAAGAAATGCCACATGCTAAAAGACACATAATTGCACAATGGTTTAAAAACAAATACTGTATATAAAGTAGGTCTTCTGTGCATTTGGTTTTAACCTCACTTTGCCTCACTTAACTGACCATTTGGTTGGTTATGTGATAAAATTCAAAAACCACTGTTGTTAGGAAAAGCATGAATGAAGCATTAGTCCTCATGCTTGCACTCTTGATTAGATGCCCTAATATAGTCATGGTAAAGTTATTTTTCATTCATTCATTTATTCATCTTCTTTTCAGCTTAGTCCCTTTATTAATCTGGGGTCGCCACAGCAGAATGAACCACCAACTTATTCAGCATATGTTTAACGCAGCGGATGCCCTTCCAGCCACAACCAATCTCTGGGAAACATCCCTTCACACTCATACACTAAAGACAATTTAGCCTACCCAATTATCCTGTACCGCAGATAGCAAAATACACTCAGGCCAGTTTCGGCTAGATTCTTACCTGCCGGAGACTTACCCTTCGGCCCGTCTGCTGTACTCAGGCCGAAATGCCCATGGACTTACTGCCCGATTTGGGCCTGATTTTTTTTCAACACACACGGTACTTTATAATGTTAACTTTATAAGTTAAACCAGAAATAAAAAACACATGTTTTGTGTTAACGGATTCATCTTCAGAAACTTACTTTAACAAAACGTTAGCATACACACCAATTAGTTTCAGTCATGTTTCTTTAAAATAATTAAAATAGTTTTCAGTTACTAAACACTGTTACAACCTAACATTGTGTAAAAGGAACAGGAACTTTCAAGAAGTGTTTGTAACGTAACGTTAGCATACACATCTATTAGCTTCAGTCGTGTTTCTTTAAAATAATTAAAATAGTTTTCAGTTACTAAACACTGTTACAACCTAACATTGTGTAAAAGGAACAGGAACTTTCAAGAAGTGTTTGTAACGTAACGTTAGCATACACATCTATTAGCTTCAGTCGTGTTTCTTTAAAACATGTTGCATTTTTTATCAAATTGTTTTAAATAACTTAACACTTTTACAACCTAGCACTGTGAAAAAAATATTTTG
>NC_141032.1:30720000-30740000 GCF_052040795.2 Danio rerio
ACCCGAGTTTGATGGTCACAGCTTGAAAGGCCTAGGACGAGATAGAGTTTAATTTTTAGTCTCAGAAGAAGAATAATAATATTAACTAGATTCTTAAAGTTTGAGAACAAACTTTGAGGCTGGCTTGTGAAAGCCTGACGGTAATAGTTAATTTAGTTTAAACAGTTTTTAAAAGTATGAAAAGATAGATAGATAGATAGATAGATAGATAGATAGATAGATAGATAGATAGATAGATAGATAGATAGATAGATAGATTACCATGGTATTAGCATGATTCTAACGTGAATTAGCATGTTGTTAGCATGATTCTAGCGTGAATTACCATGTTGTTAGCATGTTTTTAGCATGAATTAGCATGTTGTTAGCATGATTCTAGCATAAATTAGCATGTTGCTAGCATAATTCTAGCATGAATTAGCATGTTACTAGCATGATTTTAGCATGAATTAGAATGTTGTTAGCATGATTTTAGCATGAATTAGCATGTTGTTAGCATGATTCTAGCATGAATTGGCATGTTACTAGCATGATTCTAGCATGAATTAGCATGTTATTAGCACGTTTCTAGCATGAATTAGCATGTTGTTAGCACGATTCTAGCATGAATTAGCATGTTGTTAGCACGATTCTAGCATGAATTAGCATGTGACTAGCACGATTCTAGCATGAATTAGCATGTTACTAGCATGATTCTAGCATGATATAGCATGTTGTTAGCACGATTCTAGCATGAATTAGTATGTTACTAGCATGATTCTAGCATGAATTAGCATGTTACTAGCATGATTCTAGCATGAATTAGCATGTTACAAGCATAATTTTAGCATTAATTAGCATGATTCTAGCATGAATTAGCATGTTGTTAGCATGATTCTAGCATGATTTAGCATGTTACTAGCATGATTCTAGCATGAATTAGCATGTTACTAGCATGATTCTAGCATGAATTAGCATGTAACTAGCATGATTCTAGCATAAATTAGCATGGTGTTAGCACGATTCTAGCATGAATTAGCATGTTACTAGCATGATTCTAGCATGAATTAGCATGTTACTAGCACGATTCTATCATGAATTAGCATGTTGTTAGCATGATTCTAGCATGAATTAGCATGTGAATAGCATGATTCTAGCATGAATTAGCATGTTGTTAGCATGATTCTAGCATGAATTAGCATGTGACTAGCATGATTCTAGCATGAATTAGCATGTGACTAGCATGATTCTAGCCTGAATTAGCATGTTGTTAGCATGATTCTAGTATAAATAGCATGTGACTAGCATGATTCTAGCATGAATTAGCATGTGACTAGCATGATTTTAGCATGAATTAGCATGTTACTAGCATGATTCTAGCATAAATTAGCATGTTTTTAGCATGATTCTAGCATGAATTAGCATGCTACTAGCATGATTCTAGCATAAATTAGCATGTTACTAGCATGATTCTAGCACAAATTAGCATGTTACTAGCATGATTCTAGCATGAATTAGCATGTTGTTAGCATGATTCTAGCATGAATTAGCATGTTACTAGCATGATTCTAGCATGAATTAGCATGTTGTTAGCATGATTCTAGCATGAATTAGCATGTTACTAGCATGATTCTAGCATGAATTAGCATGTTGTTAGCATGATTCTAACATCAATTAGCATGTTACTAGCATGATTCTAGCATGAATTAGCATGTGAATAGCATGATTCTAGCATGAATTAGCATGTTGTTAGCATGATTCTAGTATAAATTAGCATGTGACTAGCATGATTCTAGCATGAATTAGCATGTGACTAGCATGATTCTAGCCTGAATTAGCATGTTGTTAGCATGATTCTAGTATAAATTAGCATGTGACTAGCATGATTCTAGCATGAATTAGCATGTAACTAGCATGTTTCTAGCATGAATTAGCATATTGTTAGCATGATAGATAGATAGATAGATAGATAGATAGATAGATAGATAGATAGATAGATAGATAGATAGATAGATAGATAGATAGATAGATAGATAGATAGATAGATAGATAGAGACAGACAGACAGACAGACAGACAGACAGACAGATAGATAGATAGATAGATAGATAGATAGATAGATAGATAGATAGATAGATAGATAGATAGATAGAAAGATGTAGATAGATAGATAGATAGATAGATAGATAGATAGATAGATAGATAGATAGATAGATAGATAGATAGATAGATAGATAGATAGATAGTGTGCGAGCATGAGTCAAACAAGCCAACCCCCGCCTCTCTACGATGTTCTGATGCTGAGATATAGCTGGTGCCATATCGTTGCTAGGTTAGTCTGTTTTGTTGCTATGGAGTTGATTGACAGCTTAGACTGATGATGTATACAAGCTTCTTGCCAGTATGAACAGTTAAAAACAATCCCCATGTCTCTATCACACTGCAGCATGACAATATCAGTCTGAACCTATTTAATGGCAGTCTATGGGACAGTTGCTAGGGTGCAGTATCTGGTTGTTAGGGTGTGGCTAGAAAGTTAAAAGGCCATCAGTGATTGGCTGCTGGCTAGACTGAGTTAAATGAGCTCAGCCATTAGTCTGTAGGACAGTCTGATGCAGAGTTATGAGCTCACAAAGTTTGATCCCATGTAAAGTCAATGAGAGTATTTTGCAATGGAAGTCTATGGGACGGTTTCTAGGGTCCAAAAGTGGTTGCTAGGGCGTGGCCAGAAAGTTTAAAGGTGGTCAGTCATTGGCAGTTTGATAGTCTGAGTTAAATGAGCCCAGTTAGAAGTGTGTGTGACATTCTGATGCGGAGTTATGAGGTCACAAAGTTTGATCCAATGTTACGTCTATGGGATTTTTCCGACGGTCCCGGGACGTTTTTCGGAAAACCGAAAGTCGGATCAGTCGGAAAAGATATAGCAACTCGAGTCAGAATAGTTTGGAGGTCTGACCCGAGTTTGATGGTCATAGCTTGAAAGGCCTAGGACGAGATAGAGTTTAATTTTTAGTCTCAGAAGAAGAATAATAAAATTAATAATAAGTTTAATAGGATAACAGTAGTCTGGCTTGCTACACAAGCCAGCCTAATAATAATAAGTTTAATAGGATAACAGTAGTCTGGCTTGCTACACAAGCCAGCCTAACTAGATTCTTAAAGTTTGAGAACAAACTTTGAGGCTGGCTTGTGAAAGCCTGACGGTAATAGTTTATTTAGTTTAAACAGTTTTAAAAAGTATGAAAAGATAGATAGATAGATAGATAGATAGATAGATAGATAGATAGATAGATAGATAGATAGATAGATAGATAGATAGATAGATGGATTAGCATGTTATTAGCATGATTTTAACGTGAAATAGCATGTTGTTAGCATGATTCTAGCATGAATTAGCATGTACCTAGCATGATTTTAGCATGAATTAGCATGTTGTTAGCATGATTTTAGTATGAATTAGCATGTTATTAGCATGAATTAGCATGTTGTTAGCATGATTCTAGCATGTTGTTAGCATGATTCTAGCATGAATTAGCATGTTACTAGCATGATTCTAGCATGAATTAGCATGTACCTAGCATGATTTTAACATGAATTAGCATGTTACTAGCATGATTTTAGCATGAATTAACACGATTCTAGCATGAATTAGCATGTTGTTAGCATGATTCTAGCATGAATTAGCATGTTCTTAGCATGATTCTAGCATGAATTAGCATGTTACTAGCATGATTCTAGCATGAATTAGCATGTTACTAGCATGATTCTAGCATGAATTAGCATGTTGTTAGCATGCTTCTAGCATGAATTAGCATGTTACTAGCATGATTCTAGCATGAATTAGCATGTTGTTAGCATGCTTCTAGCATGAATTAGCATGTTACTAGCATGATTCTAGCATGAATTAGCATGTTGTTAGCATGATTCTAACAAGAATTAGCATGTTACTAGCATGATTCTAGCATGAATTAGCATGTTGTTAGCATGATTCTAACATGAATTAGCATGTTGTTAGCATGATTCTAGCATGAATTAGCATGTTGTTAGCATGAGTCTAGCATGAATTAGCATGTTACTAGCATGATTCTAGCAAGAATTAGCATGTTGTTAGCATGATTCTAACATGAATTAGCATGTTACTAGCATGAATCTAGCATGAATTAGCATGTTGTTAGCATCATTCTAGCATGAATTAGCATGTGACTAGCATGATTCTAGCATAAATTAGAATGTTGTTAGCATGATTCTAGTATGAATTAGCATGTGACTAGCATGATTCTAGCATGAATTAGCATGTTGTTAGCATGATTCTAGTATGAATTAGCATGTGACTAGCATGATTCTAGCATAAATTAGCATGTGACTAGCATGATTCTAGCATGAATTAGCATGTAACTAGCATGATTCTAGCATGAATTAGCATGTTCTTAGTATGATGGATAGATAGATAGATAGATAGATAGATAGATAGATAGATAGATAGATAGATAGATAGATAGATAGATAGATAGATAGATAGATAGATAGATAGATAGATAGATAGATAGATAGATGGATAGATGGATAGATAGATAGATAGATAGATATAGGTAGATAGATCGATAGATAGATAGATCGATAGATAGATAGATAGATAGATCAATAGATCGATAGATAGATAGATATAGGTAGATAGATCGATAGATAGATAGATATAGGTAGATAGATCGATAGATAGATAGATAGATAGATAGTGGTAGATAGATAGATAGATAGATAGATAGATAGATAGATAGATAGATAGATAGATAGATAGATAGATAGATAGATAGATAGATAGATAGATAGATAGATAGATAGATAGATGGAGTGCGAGCATGAGTCAAACAAGCCAACCCCCGCCTCTCTACGATGTTCTGATGCTGAGATATAGCTGCTGTTATATCGTTGCTAGGTTAGTCTGTTTTGTTGCTATGGAGTTGATTGACAGCTTAGACTGATGATGTATCAAAGCTTCTTGCCAGTATGAACAGTTAAAAACAACCCCCATGTCTCTATCACACTGCAGCATGACAATATCAGTCTGAACCTCTTTAATGGCAGTCTATGGGACAGTTGCTAGGGTGCAGTATCTGGTTGTTAGGGTGTGGCTAAAAAGTTAAAAGGCCATCAGTGATTGGCTGCTGGCTAGACTGAGTTAAATGAGCTCAGCCATTAGTCTGTAGGACAGTCTGATGCAGAGTTATGAGCTCACAAAGTTTGATCCAATGTAAAGTCAATGAGAGTCTTTTGCAATTGAAGTCTATGGGGCGGTTTCTAGGGTCCAAAAGTGGTTGCTAAGGCGTGGCCAGAAAGTTTAAAGGTGATTAGTCATTGGCAGTTTGATAGTCTGAGTTAAATGAGCCCAGTTAGAAGTCTGTGTGACATTCTGATGCGGAGTTATGAGGTCACAAAGTTTGATCCAATGTTACGTCTATGGGATTTTTCCGACGGTCCCGGGACGTTTTTCGGGAAACCGAAAGTCGGATCAGTCGGAAAGGATATAGCAACTCGAGTCAGAATAGTTCGGAGGTCTGACCCGAGTTTGATGGTCATAGCTTGAAAGGTCTAGGTGGAGATAGAGTTTAATTTTTAGTCTCAGAAGAAGAATAACTAGATTCTTAAAGTTTGAGAACAAACTTTGAGGCTGGCTTGTGAAAGCCTGACGGTAATAGTTTATTTAGTTTAAACAGTTTTAAAAAGTAAGAAAAGATAGATAGATAGATAGATAGATAGATAGATAGATAGATAGATAGATAGATAGATAGATAGATAGATAGATAGATAGATAGATAGATAGATTAGCATGTTATTAGCATGATTCTAGTGTGAAATAGCATGTTATTAGCATGATTCTAGCATGAATTAACATGTTACTAGCATGATTTTAGCATGAATTAGCATGTTGTTAGCATGATTTTAGCATGAATTAGCATGTTACTAACATGATTATAGCATGAGTTAGCATGTTGTTAGCATGAATCTAGCATGATTTAGCATGTTGTTAGCACGATTCTAGCATGAATTAGCATGTTACTAGCATGATTCTAGCATGAATTAGCATGTTGTTAGCATGATTCTAGCATGAATTAGCATGTTTCTAGCATGAATTAGCATGTTGTTAGCACGATTCTAGCATGAATTAGCATGTTACTAGCACGATTCTAGCATGAATTAGCATGTTACTAGCATGATTCTAGCATGAATTAGCATGTTGTTAGCACGATTCTAGCATGAATTAGCATGTTACTAGCATGATTCTAGCATGAATTAGCAGGTTACTAGCACGTTTCTAGCATGAATTAGCATGTTACTAGCACAATTCTAGCATGAATTAGCATGTTACTAGCACGATTCTAGCATGAATTAGCATGTTGTTAGCACGATTCTAGCATGAATTAGCATGTTGTTAGCATGATTCTAGCATGAATTAGCATGTTACTAGCACGATTCTAGCATGAATTAGCATGTGACTAGCATGATTCTAGCATGAATTAGCATGTTACTAGCATGATTCTAGCATGATTTAGCATGTTGTTAGCATGAATTAGCATGTGACTAGCATCAGCATGTTACTAGCATGATTTTAGCATGAATTAGCATGATTCTAGCAGGAATTAGCATGTTGTTAGCATGATTCTAGCATGAATTAGCATGTGACTAGCATGATTCTAGCATGAATTAGCATGTGACTAGCATGATTCTAGCATGAATTAGCATGTTACTAGCATGATTCTAGCATGAATTAGCATGCTGTTAGCATGATGGATAGATAGATAGATAGATAGATAGATAGATAGATAGATAGATAGATAGATAGATAGATAGATAGATAGATAGATAGATAGATAGACAGATAGATAGATAGATAGATAGTTAGAGATAGATAGATAGATAGATAGATAGATAGATAGATAGATAGATAGATAGATAGATAGATAGATAGATGGTGTAAGAGCATGAGTCAAAAAAGCCAACCCCCGCCTCTCTACGATGTTCTGATGCTGAGATATAGCTGGTGTCATATCGTTGCTAGGTTAGTCTGTTTTGTTGCTATGGAGTTGATTGACAGCTAAGACTGATGATGTATCAAAGCTTCTTGCCAGTATGAACAGTTAAAAACAACCCCCATGTCTCTATCACACTGCAGCATGACAATATCAGTCTGAACCTCTTTAATGGCAGTCTATGGGACAGTTGCTAGGGTGCATTATCTGGTTGTTAGGGTGTGGCTAGAAAGTTAAAAGGCCATCAGTGATTGGCTGCTGGCTAGACTGAGTTAAATGAGCTCAGCCATTAGTCTGTAGGACAGTTTGATGCAGAGTTATAAGCTCACAAAGTTTGATCCAATGTAAAGTCAATGAGAGTCTTTTGCAATGGAAGTCTATGGGACGGTTTCTAGGGTCCAAAAGTGGTTGCTAGGGCGTGGCCAGAAAGTTTAAAGGTGATCAGTCATTGGCAGATTGATAGTCTGAGTTAAATGAGCCCAGTTAGAAGTCTGTGTGACATTCTGACGCAGAGTTATGAGGTCGCAAAGTTTGATCCAATGTTATGTCTATGGGATTTTTCCGACGGTCCCGGGACGTTTTTCGGAAATCCGAAAGTCGGATCAGTCGGAAAGGATATAGCAACTCGAGTCAGAATAGTTCGGAGGTCTGACCCGAGTTTGATGGTCATAGCTTGAAAGGCCTAGGACGAGATAGAGTTTAATTTTTAGTCTCAGAAGAAGAAAATATAACTAGACAGTAAAGTTCGTCGAGACAAACTTTGAGGCTGGCTTGACAAAGCCTGTTGGTAATAGTTTATTTAGTTTAAAAACATTTTGAAAAAGTATAAGTAGCATGTTATTAGCATGATTCTAGCATGCATTAGCATGATTCTAGCATGGATTAGCATGTTATTAGCATGAGTGTAGTACAAATTAGCATTTTATTTGCATGATTCTAGTATAAATTAGCATGTTATTAGCATGCTTCTAGCATGAATTAGCATGTTTCTAGCATGATTCTAGAATAAATTAGCATGTCACTAGCATGATTCCAGTATGAATTAGCATGCTACTAGCATGATTCTAGTATGAATTAGCATGTTACTAGCATGATTCTAGCATGAATTAGCATGTTACTAGTATGATTCTAGCATGAATTAGCATGTTACTAGCATGATTCTAGCATGCATTAGCATGTTACTAGCATGATTCTAGTATGAATTAGCCTGTTACTATCATGAATCTAGTATGAATTAGCAGGTTATTAGCATGATTCTAGCATGAATTAGCATGATTCTAGTATGAATTAGCATGTTACTAGAATAATTCTAGCATGAATTAGCATGTTACTCGCATGATTCTAGCATGAATTAGCATGTTATTAGCATGATTATAGTATGAATTAGCATGTTACTAACATGATTCTAGCATGAATTAGCATGTTACTAGTATGATTCTAGCATGAATTAGCATGTTACTAGCATGATTCTAGCATGCATTAGCATGTTACTAGCATGATTCTAGTATGAATTAGCCTGTTACTATCATGAATCTAGTATGAATTAGCAGGTTATTAGCATGATTGTAGCATGAATTAGCATGATTCTAATATGAATTAGCATGTTACTAGAATGATTCTAGCATGAATTAGCATGTTACTCGCATGATTCTAGCATGAATTAGCATGTTATTAGCATGATTATAGTATGAATTAGCATGTTACTAGCATGATTCTAGCGTGAATTAGCATGTTATTAGTATGATTCTAGCATGCATTAGCATGTTACTAGCATGATTCTAGTATGAATTAGCATGTTATTAGCATGATTGTAGTATGAATTAGCATGTTACTAGCATGATTGTAGTATGAATTAGCATGTCACATAGCATGCTTAGGTGGTTGCTAGGGTATTCTGAGTGGTTGCTAAGTCGTTGCTAGGCAGTTGCTAGGGTGTCCTGAGTGGTTGCTAGGTGGTTGCTAAGATGTTGCTAGGCGGTTGCTAGGGTGTTGCTAGGTGGTTGCTATGGTGTTCTGAGTGGTTGCTAGGTGGTTGCTAAGGCATTGCTAGGCGGTTGCTAGGGTGTTCTGAGTGGTTGATAGGTTGTTGCTAGGCAGTTGCTAGGGTGCTCTGATTGGTTGCTAGGCGGTTGCTAAGGTCTTGCTAGGCGGTTGCTAGGGTGTTCTGTGTGGTTGCTAAGATGTTGCTAGGTGGTTGCTAGGGTGTTCTGAGTGGTTGCTAAGGTGTTGCTAGGCGGTTGCTAGGGTGTTCTAAGTGGTTGCTAGGTTGTTGCTAAGGTGTTGCTAGGTGGTTGCTAGGATGTTCTGAGTGGTTGCTAGGTGGTTGCTAAGGTGTTGCTAGGCGGTTGCTAAGGTGTCCCAAGTGGTTGCTAGGTGGTTGCTAATGTGTTGCTAGGTGGTTGCTAGGGTATTCTGAGTGGTTGCTAAGGCGTTGCTAGGCGGTTGCTAGGGTGTCCAGAGTGGTCGCTAGGCCCTTACTAAGGCATTACTAGGCCGTTGCTAGGTGGTTGCTAGGCGGTTGCTAGGGTAATTTGGGTGGTTGCTAGGCAGTTGCTAGGGTACCCTGGGTGGTTACTAGGCAAGCCCCACATACATGCTTGATAAAACATTTATACTTAGTAAGCATTTCTAGCAAGTTACAGTACTTGGCTAGTCAATATTAGCATGTAGCTAATCACTGCTAGCATGTGTAGCATATAGGAAGTTCCGTTTGCTAGCATGAGTCAAACAAGCCAATCCCCAAGTCTCTACGATGTTCCGATGCTGGGATATAGCTGTTGATGAATGGTTGTTAGGGTACTCTGTTTTGTTGCTATGGGCGAGGTTACAGAGTGAACTTGAATGTGGTTGGCTGTCTAAGTCAAATGAACCAACTCCCATGTCTCTATGACACTGCTATGCAAAGATATGCATCTTGGCCTATTTTAATGGAAGTCTATGGAATCAATTTGGGGGCGTGGCTTGTGAGCTTCATTATCATATTGAGATGCTCATTGGTTGTGTGAGTCAGATGAGCCATCCCCCAAGTCAATAGGACACTGCTAAGCAAAGATATGCATGTAGGCCAGTTATTAACGTGAGACTAGTATGAATTAGCATGTTACTAGCATAATTCTAGTACAAATTAGCATGTCATTAGCATGTTTCCAGTATGAGTTAGCATGTCATTAGCATGATTAGCATATGAGTAGCATGTTGCTAGCATGATTGGCATGTCATTAGCATGTTAGAATTATAAGCATTTAATAGCACAGCTAATTACAGTCTATAGGACAGTTGCTAGGGTGCAGTATGTGGTAGTTAGGGGTGTGGCTAGAAAGTTAAAAGGCCATCAGTGATTGGCTGCTGGCTAGACTGAGTTAAATGAGCTCAGCCATTAGTCTCTATGACAGTCTGATGCAGAGTTATGAGCTCACAAAGTTTGATCCCATGTTAAGTCAATGAGAGTCTTTTGTAATGGAAGTCTACGGGACAGTTGCTAGGGTGCAGTATGTGGTAGTTAGGGGTGTGGCTAGAAAGTTAAAAGCTCATCAGTTATTGGCAGTTTGGTACTCTGAGTTAAATGAGCTCAGCCATTAGTCTGTAGGACAGTCTGATGCAGAGTTATGAGCTCATAAAGCTTGATCCCATGTTAAGTCAATGAGAGTCTTTTGAATAGAAGTCTATGGGACAGTTACTAGGGTCAAAAAGTGGTTGCTAGGGCGTGGCTAGAAAGTTTAAAGGTGATCAGTCATTGGCAGTTTGATAGTCTGAGTTAAATGAGCCCAGTTAGAAGTCTGTGTGACAGTCTGACGCAGAGTTATGAGCTCACAAAGTTTGATCCAATGTTAAGCCTATGGGATTTTTCCGACAGTCCCGGGACGTTTTTCGGAAAACCGAAAGTCGGATCAGTCTGAGGAGATATAGCAACACGAGTCAGAATAGTTTGGAGGTCTGGAGCGAGTTTGGTGGTAATAGCTCAAAAGCTCTAGGAGGAGATAGAGTCAGAAATTTAGTCTCAGAAGAATAATAAAAAATATAATAATAAGTTTAAATAGCATTTCAGTAGTCTGGCTTTGACAAGCCAGCCTAATAATAATATTAAGTTTAATAGGATAACAGTAGTCTGGCTTGCTACACAAGCCAGCCTAATAATATTAATAATAAAAATAACTAGACAGTAAAGTTCGTCGAGACAAACTTTGAGGCTGGCTTGACAAAGCCTGTTGGTAATAGTTTATTTAGTTTAAAAACAGTTTGAAAAAGTATAAGTAGCATGTTATTAGCATGATTCTAGCATGAATTAGCATGATTTTAGCATGGAGTAGCATGTTATTAGCATGAGTGTAGTACAAATTAGCATTTTATTAGCATGATTCTAGTATAAATTAGCATGTTATTAGCATGCTTCTAGCATGAATTAGCATGTTACTAGCATGATTCTAGAATAAATTAGCATGTCACTAGCATGATTCTAGTATGAATTAGCATGCTACTGCCATGATTCTAGTATGAATTAGCATGTTACTAGCATGATTTTAGCATGAATTAGCATGTTACTAGTATGATTCTAGCATGAATTAGCATGTTACTAGCATGATTCTAGCATGCATTAGCATGTTACTAGCATGATTCTAGTATGAATTAGCCTGTTACTAGCATGATTCTAGTATGAATTAGCAGGTTATTAGCATGATTCTAGAATGAATTAGCATGATTCTAGTATGAATTAGCATGTTACTAGAATGATTCTAGCATGAATTAGCATGTTACTCGCATGATTCTAACATGAATTAGCATGTTATTAGCATGATTATAGTATGAATTAGCATGTTACTAGCATGAATCTAGCGTGAATTAGCCTGTTATTTGCATGATTCTAGCATGCATTAGCATGTTACTAGCATGATTCTAGTATGAATTAGCATGTTATTAGCATGATTCTAGTATGAATCAGCATGTTATTAGCATGATTGTAGTATGAATTAGCATGTTACTAGCATGATTCTAGTATGAATTAACATGTCACATAGCATGCTTAGGTGGTTGCTAGGGTATTCTGAGTGGTTGCTAAGTCGTTGCTAGGCAGTTGCCAGGGTGTCCTGAGTGGTTGCTTTGTGGTTGCTAAGATGTTGCTAGGCGGTTGCTAGGGTGTTGCTATGGTGTTCTGAGTGGTTGCTAGGTTGTTGCTAGGCAGTTGCTAGGGTGCTCTGATTGGTTGCTAGGTGGTTGCTAAGGTCTTGCTAGGTGGTTGCTAGCGTGTTCTGAGTGGTTGCTAAGGTGTTGCTAGGCGGTTGCTAGGGTGTTCTAAGTGGTTGCTAGGTTGTTGCTAAGGTGTTGCTAGGTGGTTGCTAGGGTGTTCTGAGTGGTTGCTAGGTGGTTGCTAAGGTGTTGCTAGGTGGTTGCTAAGGAGTCCTAAGTGGTTGCTAAGGTGTTGCAAGGTGGTTGCTAGGGTGTTCTGAGTGGTTGCTAAGGCGTTGCTAGGCGGTTGCTAGGGTGTCCTGAGTGGTTGCTAGGTGGTTGCTAAAGTGTTGCTAGGTGGTTGCTAGGCGGTTGCTAGGGTGTCCTGAGTGGTTGCTAGGTGGTTGCTAAGGTGTTGCTAGGTGGTTGCTAGGGTGTCCTGAGCGGTTGCTAGGTGGTTGCTAAGGCGTTGCTAGGTAGTTGCTAGGGTGTTCTAAGTGGTTGCTAGGTGGTTGCTAAGGTGTTGCTAGGCGGTTGCTAAGATGTCCCAAGTGGTTGCTAGGTGGTTGCCAAGGTGTTGCTAGGTGGTTGCTAGGGTATTCTGAGTGGTTGCTAAGGCGTTGCTAGGCGGTTGCTAGGGTGTCCTGAGTGGTCGCTAGGCCCTTACTAAGGCATTACTAGGCCGTTGCTAGGTGGTTGCTAGGCGGTTGCTAGGGTAATTTGGGTGGTTGCTAGGCAGTTGCTAGGGTACCCTGGTTGGTTACTAGGCAAGCCTTACATACATGCTTGATAAAACATTTATACTTAGTAAGCATTTCTAGCAAGTTACAGTACTTGGCTAGTCAATATTAGCATGTAGCTAATCACTGCTAGCATGTGTAGCATTTAGGAAGTTCCGTTTGCTAGCATGAGTCAAACGAGCCAATCTCCAAGTCTCTACGATGTTCTGATGCTGAGATATAGCTGTTGATGAATGGTTGCTAGGGTACTCTGTTTTGTTGCTATGGGCGAGGTTACAGAGTGCACTTGAATGTGGTTGGCTGTCTAAGTCAAATGAACCAACCCCCATGTCTCTATGACACTGCTATGCAAAGATATGCATCTTGGCCTATTTTAATGGAAGTCTATGGAATCAATTTGGGGGCGTGGCTTGTGAGCTTCATTATCATATTGAGATGCTCATTGGTTGTCTGAGTCAGATGAGCCATCCCCCAAGTCAATAGGACACTGCTAAGCAAAGATATGCATGTAGGCCAGTTATTAACATGAGTCTAGTATGAATTAGCATGTTACTAGCATGATTCTTGTACAAATAAGCATGTCATTAGCATGTTTCCAGTATGAGTTAGCATGTCATTAGCATGATTAGCATATGAGTAGCATGTTGCTAGCATGATTGGCATGTCATTAGCATGTTAGAATTATAAGCATTCGATAGCACACCTAATTACATTCTATAGGACAGTTGCTAGGGTGCAGTATGTGGTAGTTAGGGGTGTGGCTAGAAAGTTAAAAGGCCATCAGTGATTGGCTGCTGGCTAGACTGAGTTAAATGAGCTCAGCCATTAGTCTCTATGACAGTCTGATGCAGAGTTATGAGCTCACAAAGTTTGATCCCATGTTAAGTCAATGAGAGTTTTTTGTAATGGAAGTCTACGGGACAGTTGCTAGGGTGCAGTATGTGGTAGTTAGGGGTGTGGCTAGAAAGTTAAAAGGCCATCAGTGATTGGCTGCTGGCTAGACTGAGTTAAATGAGCTCAGCCATTAGTCTCTATGACAGTCTGATGCAGAGTTATGAACACACAAAGTTTGATCCCATGTTAAGTCAATGAGAGTCTTTTGAATGGAAGTCTACGGGACAGTTGCTAGGGTGCAGTATGTGGTAGTTAGGGGAGTGGCTAGAAAGTTAAAAGCTCATCAGTTATTGGCAGTTTGGTAGTCGGAGTTAAATGAGCTCAGCCATTAGTCTCTATGACAGTCTGATGCAGAGTTATGAGCTCATAAAGTTTGATCCCATGTTAAGTCAATGAGAGTCTTTTGAATAGAAGTCTATGGGACAGTTACTAGGGTCCAAAAGTGGTTGCTAGGGCGTGGCTAGAAAGTTTAAAGGTGATCAGTCATTGGCAGTTTGATAGTCTGAGTTAAATGAGCCCAGTTAGAAGTCTGTGTGACAGTCTGACGCAGAGTTATGAGCTCACAAAGTTTGATCCAATGTTAAGCCTATGGGATTTTTCCGACAGTCCCGGGACGTTTTTCGGAAAACCGAAAGTCGGATCAGTCTGAGGAGATATAGCAACACGAGTCAGAATAGTTTGGAGGTCTGGAGCAAGTTTGGTGGTAATAGCTCAAAAGCTCTAGGAGGAGATAGAGTTAGAAATTTAGTCTCAGAAGATTAATAAAAAAAAAAAAAATAATAACTAGATTCTTAAAGTTTGAGAACAAACTTTGAGGCTGGCTTGTGAAAGCCTGACGGTAATAGTTAATTTAGTTTAAACAGTTTTTAAAAGTATGAAAAGATAGATAGATAGATAGATAGATAGATAGATAGATAGATAGATAGATAGATAGATAGATAGATAGATAGATAGATAGATAGATTACCATGGTATTAGCATGATTCTAACGTGAATTAGCATGTTGTTAGCATGATTCTAGCGTGAATTACCATGTTGTTAGCATGTTTTTAGCATGAATTAGCATGTTGTTAGCATGATTCTAGCATAAATTAGCATGTTGCTAGCATAATTCTAGCATGAATTAGCATGTTACTAGCATGATTTTAGCATGAATTAGAATGTTGTTAGCATGATTTTAGCATGAATTAGCATGTTGTTAGCATGATTCTAGCATGAATTGGCATGTTACTAGCATGATTCTAGCATGAATTAGCATGTTACTAGCACGTTTCTAGCATGAATTAGCATGTTGTTAGCACGATTCTAGCATGAATTAGCATGTTGTTAGCACGATTCTAGCATGAATTAGCATGTGACTAGCACGATTCTAGCATGAATTAGCATGTTACTAGCATGATTCTAGCATGATATAGCATGTTGTTAGCACGATTCTAGCATGAATTAGTATGTTACTAGCATGATTCTAGCATGAATTAGCCTGTTACTAGCACGATTCTAGCATGAATTAGCATGTTACTAGCATGATTCTAGCATGATATAGCATGTTGTTAGCACGATTCTAGCATGAATTAGTATGTTACTAGCATGATTCTAGCATGAATTAGCATGTTACAAGCATAATTTTAGCATTAATTAGCATGATTCTAGCATGAATTAGCATGTTGTTAGCATGATTCTAGCATGATTTAGCATGTTACTAGCATGATTCTAGCATGAATTAGCATGTTACTAGCATGATTCTAGCATGAATTAGCATGTAACTAGCATGATTCTAGCATAAATTAGCATGGTGTTAGCACGATTCTAGCATGAATTAGCATGTTACTAGCATGATTCTAGCATGAATTAGCATGTTACTAGCACGATTCTATCATGAATTAGCATGTTGTTAGCATGATTCTAGCATGAATTAGCATGTGAATAGCATGATTCTAGCATGAATTAGCATGTTGTTAGCATGATTCTAGCATGAATTAGCATGTGACTAGCATGATTCTAGCATGAATTAGCATGTGACTAGCATGATTCTAGCCTGAATTAGCATGTTGTTAGCATGATTCTAGTATAAATAGCATGTGACTAGCATGATTCTAGCATGAATTAGCATGTGACTAGCATGATTTTAGCATGAATTAGCATGTTACTAGCATGATTCTAGCATAAATTAGCATGTTTTTAGCATGATTCTAGCATGAATTAGCATGCTACTAGCATGATTCTAGCATAAATTAGCATGTTACTAGCATGATTCTAGCACAAATTAGCATGTTACTAGCATGAATTAGCATGTTGTTAGCATGATTCTAGCATGAATTAGCATGTTACTAGCATGATTCTAGCATGAATTAGCATGTTGTTAGCATGATTCTAGCATGAATTAGCATGTTACTAGCATGATTCTAGCATGAATTAGCATGTTGTTAGCATGATTCTAACATCAATTAGCATGTTACTAGCATGATTCTAGCATGAATTAGCATGTGAATAGCATGATTCTAGCATGAATTAGCATGTTGTTAGCATGATTCTAGTATAAATTAGCATGTGACTAGCATGATTCTAGCATGAATTAGCATGTGACTAGCATGATTCTAGCCTGAATTAGCATGTTGTTAGCATGATTCTAGTATAAATTAGCATGTGACTAGCATGATTCTAGCATGAATTAGCATGTAACTAGCATGTTTCTAGCATGAATTAGCATATTGTTAGCATGATAGAGGTAGATAGATAGATAGATAGATAGATAGATAGATAGATAGATAGATAGATAGATAGATAGATAGATAGATAGATAGATAGATAGAGACAGACAGACAGACAGACAGACAGATAGATAGATAGATAGATAGATAGATAGATAGATAGATAGATAGATAGATAGAGGTAGATAGATAGATAGATAGATATATAGATAGATAGATAGATAGATAGATAGATAGATAGATAGATAGATAGATAGATAGATAGATAGATAGATAGATAGATAGAGACAGACAGACAGACAGACAGACAGATAGACAGATAGATAGATAGATGTAGATAGATAGATAGATAGATAGATAGATAGATAGATAGATAGATAGATAGATAGATAGATAGATAGATAGATAGAAAGATGTAGATAGATAGATAGATAGATAGATAGATAGATAGATAGATAGATAGATAGATAGATAGATAGATAGATAGATAGATAGATAGTGTGCGAGCATGAGTCAAACAAGCCAACCCCCGCCTCTCTACGATGTTCTGATGCTGAGATATAGCTGGTGTCATATCGTTGCTAGGTTAGTCTGTTTTGTTGCTATGGAGTTGATTGACAGCTTAGACTGATGATGTATACAAGCTTCTTGCCAGTATGAACAGTTAAAAACAATCCCCATGTCTCTATCACAATGCAGCATGACAATATCAGTCTGAACCTATTTAATGGCAGTCTATGGGACAGTTGCTAGGGTGCAGTATCTGGTTGTTAGGGTGTGGCTAGAAAGTTAAAAGGCCATCAGTGATTGGCTGCTGGCTAGACTGAGTTAAATGAGCTCAGCCATTAGTCTGTAGGACAGTCTGATGCAGAGTTATGAGCTCACAAAGTTTGATCCCATGTAAAGTCAATGAGAGTATTTTGCAATGGAAGTCTATGGGACGGTTTCTAGGGTCCAAAAGTGGTTGCTAGGGCGTGGCCAGAAAGTTTAAAGGTGGTCAGTCATTGGCAGTTTGATAGTCTGAGTTAAATGAGCCCAGTTAGAAGTCTGTGTGACATTCTGATGCGGAGTTATGAGGTCACAAAGTTTGATCCAATGTTACGTCTATGGGATTTTTCCGACGGTCCCGGGACGTTTTTCGGAAAACCGAAAGTCGGATCAGTCGGAAAGGATATAGCAACTCGAGTCAGAATAGTTCGGAGGTCTGACCCGAGTTTGATGGTCATAGCTTGAAAGGCCTAGGACGAGATAGAGTTTAATTTTTAGTCTCAGAAGAAGAATAATAAATATAACTAGATTCTTAAAGTTTGAAAACAAACTTTGAGGCTGGCTTGTGAAAGCCTGACGGTAATAGTTTATTTAGTTTAAACAGTTTTAAAAAGTATGAAAAGATAGATAGATAGATAGATAGATAGATAGATAGATAGATAGATAGATAGATAGATAGATAGATAGATAGATAGATAGATAGATTAGCATATTATTAGCATGATTCTAGCATGAATTAGCATGTTGTTAGCATGATTCTAGCATGAATTAGCATTTGACTAGCATGATTCTAGCATGAATTAGCATTTGACTAGCATGATTCTAGCATGAATTAGCATGTAGTTAGCATGATTCTAGCATGAATTAGCATGTACCTAGCATGATTTTAACATGAATTAGCATGTTACTAGCATGATTTTAGCATAAATTAGCCCGATTCTAGCATGAATTAGCATGTTGTTAGCATGATTCTAGCATTAATTAGCATGTTACTAGCATGATTCTAGCATGAATTAACATGTTGTTAGCATGATTCTAGCATGAATTAGTATGTTACTAGCATGATTCTAGCATGAATTAGCATGTTACTAGCATGATTCTAGCATGAATTAGCATGTTACTAGCATGATTCTAGCATGAATTAGCATGTTGTTAGCATGATTCTAGCATGAATTAGCATTTGACTAGCATGATTCTAGCATGAATTAGCATGTGACTAGCATGATTCTAGCATGAATTAGCATGTTGTTAGCATGATTCTAGCATGAATTAGCATGTTACTAGCATGACTCCAGCATGAATTAGCATGTTGTTAGCATGATTCTAGCATGAATTAGCATTTGACTAGCATGATTCTAGCATGAATTAGCATGTGACTAGCATGATTCTAGCATGAATTAGCATGTTGTTAGCATGATTCTAGCATGAATTAGCATGTTACTAGCATGACTCCAGCATGAATTAGCATGTTGTTAGCATGATTCTAACATGAATTAGCATGCTACTAGCATGATTCTAGCATGAATTAGCATGTTGTTAGCATGATTCTAACATGAATTAGCATGTTACTAGCATGATTCTAGCATGAATTAGCATGTTGCTAGCATGATTCTAGCATGAATTGTCATGTGACTAGCATGATTCTAGCATGAATTAGCATGTTGTTAGCATGATTCTAGCATGAATTAGCATTTGACTAGCATGATTCTAGCATGAATTAGCATGTGACTAGCATGATTCTAGCATGAATTAGCATGTAACTAGCATGATTCTAGCATGAATTAGCATGTTGTTAGCATGATGGATAGATAGATAGATAGATAGATAGATAGATAGATAGATAGATAGATAGATAGATAGATAGATAGATAGATAGATAGATAGATAGATAGATAGAGAGAGAGAGATAGATGATAGATAGATAGATAGATAGATAGATAGATAGATAGATAGATAGATAGATAGAGAGAGAGAGAGAGATAGATAGATAGATAGATAGATAGATAGATAGATAGATAGATAGATAGATAGATAGATAGATAGATAGATAGATAGATAGATAGATAGATAGATAGATAGATAGATAGATAGATAGAAAGATGTAGAAAGATAGATAGATAGATAGATAGATAGATAGATAGATAGATAGATAGATAGAGGTAGATAGATAGATAGATAGATAGATAGATAGATAGATAGATAGATAGATAGATAGATAGATAGATAGATAGATAGATAGAGGTGGATAGATAGATAGATAGATAGATAGATAGAGGTAGATAGATAGATAGATAGATAGATAGATAGATAGATAGATAGATAGATAGATAGATAGATAGATAGATAGATAGATAGATAGATAGATAGATAGATAGATGGTGTAAGAGCATGAGTCAAACAAGCCAACCCCCGCCTCTCTACGATGTTCTGATGCTGAGATATAGCTGCTGTTATATCGTTGCTAGGTTAGTCTGTTTTGTTGCTATGGAGTTGATTGACAGCTTAGACTGATGATGTATCAAAGCTTCTTGCCAGTATGAACAGTTAAAAACAATCCCCATGTCTCTATCACACTGCAGCATGACAATATCAGTCTGAACCTCTTTAATGGCAGTCTATGGGACAGTTGCTAGGGTGCAGTATCTGGTTGTTAGGGTGTGGCTGGAAGGTTAAAAGGCCATCAGTGATTGGCTGCTGGCTAGACTGAGTTAAATGAGCTCAATCATT
>NC_141032.1:31085000-31125000 GCF_052040795.2 Danio rerio
TCATTTTTTTGTAGTCTTTAATGTTGTACATTTTATTTGTTTTAATCAGCCATGCAAGTCATGACTGGAAAGTTTATTAATTACACATTTACACTGATTGTTTTCAAGCAAACCTACACAAAATGGTCATTTATGATATCACATTTCATATAGGACAAAAACTGAGCTTAAACGCCAATAAATATTATCTAAACTCAAAATATGTTTCATTTAAAAAAAAATAAGGAGAGGATGCAGAATCTAAGAGTGACCGAGGACACATTTCAGCAGCCTCCTTCAGTACAAGTCGATGAGGGCCCAAAATTAGAGTTAATCCATTTACTGCTAAATCCTGCTCAGGTTGAGCCACGGCATTGCACGAGAAATAGCAGTCCTTTTATAAACGGGTATGTTAACAGGAAGAAGAAAGTAGTTAAGGAGAACTCTGAATATTATATATACCCGAATTATCCAGTATCCATTGGTGCATAAGTACTTCAATCAACTGTAAATGTAATGTAAGATCATCCATAGAAATGTTCAAAAATATCTCCACAACATCCTCCATTACCTTTTGCCTTCTATTTTATCCAAATTGAAAATCATGGTCAAACCATCACCAAGTTTCTGTATCCTCGATCACGAAATAAATAGAAATGTTCAAAATGCATCCCTCCCCGTTGCCGTTTTCGATAAAAGCATCATCCTCGCACAATGGATTTGGTTCAATACAAAAAAAACCCTTGGCAATTCATCTTTGCTTCCAAAGTTCCCAATGTTTGTATAGTCTTTATGTGCAAACTTGACTTATCACAGGGATCTAGTGTCCACAATGTTGCTGTGATCAACCTTCACCATAACTCCAGATTATTAACATTGGCAAATCCAGGATTCTCTCTAATCTTCCAGTATGTCCCATTAGTCAGCCAAACTTCCCTTCCAGCAGCATCCAAAGATTTCCTGTAAAATGAGGAGGGTGAATTTTAGCCTTTCAGCTCTTATAGCACTCAATTCATCAGTTAGAGATGTTGTTATTAACTCACCTGAAGAAGCGAGGGATGTGCTCCTCTCCTCTCTTAGCCATTATTTTCCTCCTTTCTCTTTGCTTTTCCTCCACCTCATCCTTCTTTTTATCAGTCTCCTCTACTTTCCCCTCTTCGAGTAACCTAACAAGAAAGAGGACGATAATAAAAGTGATTCTTTCATGCTTTTTGCTTGTTCAAATTTCTTTTTTGTTCCAATTTGTGCACGAAAAACTGACTAAAGGGACTTATTCTCTATATATATCACTATAAGCACTGTTTCTCATTTAGAGTTATGAAATTTCTTTTAGAAAATGTATGTCAAAATAACCTACAAATGAAATAACTCTTAATAATAAAAGGTCTGATTGAGTTGTGTTAGTAATGTGTTGTTGCTGATTTCACAGATTTAATATACTGATGCACATGCAATTTCTTCATCAATTATATGAACTTCTGCATAGTAACGGAGCAAAAGCTGTAAAAGCTTCTTCTTGAGGAAGGCGGGAATTGCAGTTAATTAGCATTTAAAGAGACACATACAAAATAAAGTGTATTATGGATGTATTTTATCTCAAACTACACTAACATCTTGTAGCACACATGAGACTTGTAAACCGGGTATATTACATGTCCTTTAAAACAGAAGACTTGTTATATTTCAATAAAACCAAAACACTATTCTGTTATAGTAATCAATCATCATCATCAGGCCTACAGGTTGATGTCTGTAAGGATAGGAGTGTCACCTTTGGTCAGGGCGCAGGCGTGTGTCTGTAGGGGGCAGCAGGGGCTTGAGTTCAGGCACCAGCTCATTCATTTCCATTGCAAAGCTTGAGAAGCCATAGTAGAGCAAGTAGTTCTTTGGCTGTGGATCTGTAAGGAAAAACAGATATTCTAACAACATCCGCAAACAAAAAGAGATATCTTAGGTATCTATATCTGTTTGACAAAATAACCACAGAAAAAAAGACTTTGTCTTTATATCCTGATCTTGTGGTGAGTTTTTGCATAGCGTTAACCAAAAATCTAATAATTTTGTTTTAACAAAAGCTTTTATTCGAAAATAGAATTCCATTTATTTGTAGAATGATACATTTTTTGAAGGTCCTGTTCTAATTCGAAATTATTTGTATTAAAGATAATTGGGTTGAAACAGCAGTTCATGGTGGCTTTAAAAGAAGAGTTTGGACCTGACGAATCATTGCTTTCTAAAACTTATTTTTCAACATCAACAACAAAATAAAAACTATCGATCAGCAAAGTGTCATTAATAAGAAGACTTTTTACCTTTAATTCAATAGGTGCTCCCAAATCGTATACTTATGCAATTTATGCCAAGTTATCTATTTTGTAGGATAAATAGTAAATGTGCAAAAGAGCATAAGTAGTGCATTCACAATAAAATATTCTGTTTATTCTCAAAAGTTTACTTTAAACACCCAGATGATTTTACTCATTCGACCGCCAAACAGAAGTGTGGAATGTTGGCTAGTTCATGCATTCAACAGTTGCAGATTTGCTCACATAGCTGAAGGGGTGAAGCTATCAGGGTCTACTTTTGTTAGATTGGGAAAGCAAATTTCTCCTCATTCACACCGCCTTCTGATGGTGAATGCGGTCGTACTCATGACAGGTACTGATTGGCAGTTTGGTCTATTATCTCACTATTTGCTAAAGTGCTAAACATTGTCTGAGAAATGGTTTGAATTTCTATCAAGTAAAACAATTTTGTGTTCCATTTGTCTGACGCACATTCTTTCTTATGACTTTATGATTATTAATAATGTTGAATTTGTGTTTAAGGGCCACGCCAACACACCTGCCTGGAAGTTTCTAGCATACCTAGAAAGAGCTTGATTAGCTGGTTCAGGTGTGTTGAATTGGAGTTGGAACTGAAATATGCAGGCAAGAGCCCTACAGGACCAGGTTTGTACACCCCTGGCCTAGATTATATGATGACCTTAGTGTCATCCCTCATTGCTTTTTCTGTATGCCAAGTTATTTGTTCTCAGAAACTTTAGGTCATTTCAAGAGGTCACTGAGACCTCTCATGTGGAACTGGACGCATGATGTTACTTGAATAGATGTTAACTAGATGTGAATTTTACTGTGTGGAAGAATGAAATCTTTTAAATGATTCTGTTATAAGAGAAGCTGTCTTGGTATAAGTCTGCTGTGTTTATTCTTTTAGTTTTGATAAGATGGCAGATAGCATAGGAAACAGTCTTGAGAATACAGTTCTGTTATTATCTACTGTATTCTTTTGTCAATCATTCTTACAGTTCTGAGATCGGCTCCTAATAGCCTACTGGCTCTCTGAACTTTGGATCCTGTCTCCATAATATCTTGGAAGAAAATATAAGCCCACCTCTGTGTACCTATTTGAAAATTGTCTATCCATGTTTTAACATATACATACATACGTAAGTTGCCAAGTTATCAACATTGCTCAAAATAGTTGCCCTGTGTATCATCGGCAAAATACTGTAGTTAGATAGTAAATAGAGTAGCTGAAGTAGGCTTCTTCTGATGAAACTGTAAACTATCTTCAGTAAACTTCGATTAAATCTCCGACTCCGATTCATCTTCGTCTGACACATTGCCCATTTTTAGATAACAACTCATGGTCCACAACAGTGCATATTGCATTGAGTGTTATTTGGGATGCAACTAATGTGTTACTCATATTTCTCTTTAACTAACTGTGAAATTTACTAGCAATTTCTGAAAACATCAGTTTTCCTCATTTTATTTCAGCGTACTTACTTGGCTTCCAGATGCACTGTGGAACGGGTAGTGTCTCACAGAAGATTCCTTCATGCCAAAAGCCACCAAACCGATGAATAACATTCCCAGTCTGGTCAAGAACTTGACCCTGCACTTGATTTCTGGCTGCATCTGCACCCCAATAACGTGACTGAGAGAGGAATAAAAACAGATTTTTTGCATTTGTAAAGAGACTTAATGTAAAAATAGGGACTTATAAACAACATTTTATGAGCAGCAAGTTTTTAAATCACTATATTTAGTACACATTTCAAAATGTACAGATAAGCAAGCTTCTTTACTTTTATATAAATATATTGATTACAATGAACGTCAATTAAACATTATTTCACCCATATTTCATTTACCACAAGTCATTTTAAACATGTAAATAAACATTTAAATTAATAAGTTCTTCAAACTAAAATGGCTTCAGTAAATTTGATGTATAAATACATTTGATTCGTATAAAAAAACAACCTTTACTCACCTTGACAAATGTGATCTTACAGGTGCAGACGGAGCTGTTTAGGTTTTGAATAATGACTTCCCCATAATGCTCGAGGTATCGCTGCTGACTCAGGACATTGTGAATGCACGTCACCACTTTGTTCCACTCATAGTGATCCCCATATCTAAAAGCACAGTTTGTGACAGGCCAATCAGAATACTCCTTAAACGCTATATTAAAAATAATTTTTAAAAAAGCATCAATGCCAGAGATACTTGCTTTTTTAGAGTCACGTTCACCATCCCGGTTGGCATGATCTCCAAAGATTTGCCCCAAAATTTGTTCTTCCATCTCTGGTCTGCATTCAGGAAATAAAGAAAGAAAAAGTTAAAGGAATGAGATTTAAATTCAGACATGCAACACATAATGATCACACCGGCTGTAAAACATACCCTGCCAGAAGCTGAAATTGTCAGAGTCTGCATGGCATGCAGATATAGGTGGGTGATGGGAAACCTGAGGGAAAACACACAAATAATGTGTAAACAACTGTTTTATAGCAAACGTATCTGATGTATGATTAGTAGTGTAGATCATATACCTGTTCGCTAATATACCAGAATCCTCTGTCTTCTCTGATACACTCAAAAGTCTCTCCCAGCACTGGGTTAAATGGTTTGTAACGGTTGCGGAACTGAGCCGTGGCATAGCCAGATATAGCAAAAGCAGCAATATAAACCTTTACAGAGACAAATGTTTGCGGTCAGTAAATTGATTTGGAGTCAGTACTTCATTTAGTAACTAAGAAAAGATGCACTCAATTGATTATAATTGACAGAAAAACATAATAATGATACTAGAATATAAGCAGCAAATGCATACAGTAGTCAACATTTGAAGTGCATCATCACCTTTTAAAGTTGTCCCAAAACTATTGATCAACACCCATTCTAGTCCCAGGATAATTTTGAAAAACATTTTTTAATTGACTTCAAATGTTAACTACTATACATGTGCAACAATTCAGACTTCTCACTGTTCAGTTTGGTTTTGGATTATGATACGTTCAGTAAAAAAACTGTGTCAAACAAAAATATAAAGAAAAAAAACTTTTGAATATGCTTTTATTCAGCTATTCAGATAAGCACTTCTCAGATCTTCAGTGGTAGTCACATGTGCGGTCATGTCATTTGTATTTTGCTCAACAGTAAAACTATTAGTTATGACCGATTATTAGATCCACCTTTACAACTTGGGCATTAAATCGGTTATGTATTGTGCTACATCTTATTCCTGCTCTCTGTGTTTTTAATATTAATCAAACAACAAAATATTATGAAATCACTCTTGAACCGAATAGCTAGCTAGCTTATATACAGTATAAAGAGTTATTTGATTATATTTTTAAGTTTATGTAACTGACAACTACTGTACATGAAACACCTGAAAAGCAGTTTTATGTTATCTTTGCTATATTGTTTTCATTTTGCATTTCATTCATGCATTCATTTGCTTTTTCTTTAATTTTTATTTGACAGTGCTTCTTTACTGAACATATCACATAGCGAATCGTACCGAAACTGTGACCTAAAACCAAACTATGAGAAGTCTGTATTGCTATGCACACAATTTTAAATCAAAGTAAAATGTCCGTTTTAATGATTCTAATACCTTCTGTGACAATAAAATGTTAAATATAAGTGAAAAAGTCCCATGGTTATTCAATGCAACCTTTATTTTAACAGATTTAGGATTTTGGGTTGAAAGATGTAAGACGTAAAATGTAAATGATGCAAGCATAAGTTTAAACATACTTTGTTTGAAGAAATAATAGAATTATTATTAGATCCGTATAAATTTACTTTAGAAAATGTTTGAGGTCAGTTAGAATGATTTTTAAATTACATTTTCATTCAGAAAACATGCATTAAATTAATCAAAAGTGTAAAATATTTATGTTGCTTACAAATATTTATGTAGCCTCTATTTTATTAAAAAACTGTTAAATAAACAAATTTTGGTGTCTTCAAAAACAAGCGCAAGTATATTCAATGCTTTTTTAAAGAGCAGGGGTTTAGAATACACATTTAAGAATATAATAATTTAATTTTGTCTTATTACATTAGACCCTTTTATAAAATCACTTTTGTACATGTAATCTGATGTGGGTGTCGTCTCTTTGCAAGTGATCTTCTATTATGCTCACCATCCTCTGGAAGGGGTCATCAGTGTGATTGGCAGTGTCCAGCAGGTCTGAATATTCCAGCTCCTCACAGAGTCTCTGCAGCAAACACACAGGCTCATTCAGAGCTGCTGGCATGGAGACCCGGGACAGATCCTTCCCGATGTTGTTGTAAAGAATCGTCATCAGACCCACATGGCTGTTGTCAGGACAAACCGCAGGCAGAGTCGTGCGCCGTCCAGTGCTCTTGATGGTGTTCGGTTTTGCTGCTGCTTTCGAAAGGCTGGCTCGATATTTGCGAGATGCCATTGCTGTTCAATTGATAAGAAAAAGTTAATGGTGTAACCAAGAATTTAATGCAAAACTTTGAGGTTGGTACAGAATTTAGATCTTGTCATTTGTGTTTGTATTTTTCATTTTAAATATTGTTTAATATTTCCCTAAAAAAAAAATTTTAAGGTAATGACACCAAATTTTTGGTCTGTCACTGTCTCCTCACACTGACCACGCCATAAACATTTGGTGACAGAGCCATCTATAGTTCAAAAGTTTTAAGACATTTATTAGCCATCATTATTGAAACTTAAAAATTTGGGAATAACTTTTGACTGCATATGCTTATTTTGAAGAAATATTAAAGATCAAATAATTCCTTGGGTCATGCCGACAACACTGATATCAATTATGCCATCATCTGCTAAACTTCCTGTCTACCATTTTGATTTTGTTCAAGTAATTTTTTTTAACTTCTAGACTGTTGGTCCAATCTTTAGACCATGTAGACCAAAAGTTATGGCAATCATGTCGATAGATGAAACTGTTGTCATTTAGCATATGCGCAAACTTTATGTCATGCTGCCAGATGACATTACAGGCTTTGATGTATTGAAGTATTTAAACCAAACTTATTATGCGGGATCTAGACCTGACTTTAAACAAACTATGTCAGTCTGAGCCACCTTCTGGGTAAAACTGACAAACAATTAAAATAGATCAATAGAAATCATACAAAATTCATCTAATAACTTTAGAATAGTTTTTTCTATTGTCATGCGACTGGTCTTGCAGATTCCTTGTATCTTACAGAGAACACTGATATAATTTATTCCCTAATTGACACGACTTTCTGTCTACCGTCTTGAATTAGTAAAAAAAAAAAAAAACTGTTTTTCTGAACTCTCCATAGATTGTTAGCCTAATTTCCACCAAATTTGCCTCAGACCATGCAGCCAAAAAGTTATAGAATTTTCCAGTTGCTCGGTAACTTGTTGCCATGCTTGTTTATGCTGTAGCAGCTGGGCTGCTTGACCCTAATAATTGCTCCTTGCTGCTATATTTATTTATTTATTTATTTAATTTATTATTTTTATTCACATTAACATTTTTAAAAAAACATTTACAATTAGATAAACTGATATAACTTTTGATAATGCATAATAATTACATTATATTATATTATATTGCATTACATTATATTATATTACATTGCATTACATTACATTATATTACATTGCATTGCATTGCAATGTATTATATTATATTATATTATATTATATTATATTATATTATATTATATTATATTATATTATATCATATTATGCTTCAAAGCCTTTTTCTATTATTGATATTAAAAAAACTGCTCAATATTTTAATGGAAACTGTTAGCTAGTAATTTAGTACAAGATTAATTAATGAATAAATGTTCAAAACATCACAATTAACTTTTTGATATTATATTTACTTAATAAACATTAAATACGCACACAGACATAAATAAAAATTATATTATGATACATATTCAAATATTTTATTATATTTTACTGATTTATCATTATATATACACACGCACGATTATAATATATTTAATAACATATTTAAACCTTTCAATCATTCATGCTTAAGGTGTAGTTAAATGAATTTCCACTAACCATGAGCCTCATAGGGCTCTGAATTACTGGATCCATCACTCAGACCAGACTCATCAGACATTTCAGAGGAGCTAGCACACTTCAGCTCATCACACGCGTCAAAATACTCCGCCACCGAATCAGCAATCGATGGTGCACGGAAAGAAGAACAGCGGCTGGAGACAGACTGAAAAAAACACAGATAAACATGTTGAGTTACAAACTTTTCACTTAATTCCATGACAACACTAATAAATCTGAAAGATGACAAAAACAAAAGAGCCTTTTAGTCAAATAAAGCGGCTGAAACCCCATTAACCTGTAAAGAAAAGGAAATGGGAACAGAATGGATTATGGGTGGAAAGAGACACACCTTCCTTTGTTCCACAGTGCGGAAGGAGTCGTCCGAGGAGTTGGAAGATATGGAGAGTTTGTGGATTTTGGTATGACGGGAATTAACATCTAACTGGAGATACACACATACACACACAAAGAAATCTATGTAGCAAAGCAAAACAAGTAATGCACTAAAAACTATAAGGCACTAGACCAGTGGTCACCAAACTTGCTCCTGGAGGGCCGGTGTCCTTCAGATTTTAGCTCCAACCCTAATCAAACAAACCTGACCAAGCTAATCAAGGTCTTACAAGGTATACTTGAAATGTCCAGGCAGGTGTGTTGAGGCAAGTTGGATCTAAACCCTGCAGGGACACCGGCCCTCCAGGACCGAGATTGGTGACCCCTGCACTAGACTATTATGGCAGAAGTTCTCAACTCAGTGATTTGTCAATTTCTATTTGATAATTTTTCATGTGTGCTTTGATCAGATAATAATAATAATAACTAGAATTGTACATTTCCTAAAGGAAATGTGAATGGGGTTTGCGTGGCAAATCGATGGGGTACAAAATGGTACTAAACTGGGCAATAGCACTGGAAAGGTAAGAAATGGTGGTTGCTAAGATGTTGCTAGGCGGTTGCTAGGGTGTCCTGAGTGGTTGCTAGGTGGTTGCTAAGGTATTGCTAGGTGGTTGCTAGGGTATTCTAAGTGGTTGCTAAGGCGTTGCTAGGAGGTTGCTAGGGTTTCCTGAGTGGTTGCTAGGTGGTTGCTAAGGTGTTGCTAGGTGGTTGCTAGGGTGTCCTAAGTGGTTGCTAGGTGGTTGCTAAGGTGTTGCTAGGTGGTTGCTAAGGTGTTCTGAGTGGTTGCTAGGTGGTTGCTAAGGTGTTGCTAGGTGGTTGCTAAGGTGTCCTAAGTGGTTGCTAGGTGGTTGCTAAGGTGTTGCTAGGTGGTTGCTAGGGTATTCTAAGTGGTTGCTAAGGCGTTGCTAGGCAGTTGCTAGGATGTCCTGAGTGGTTGCTAGGTGGTTGCTAAGGTGTTGCTAGGCGGTTGCTAGGGTGTTCTGAGTGGTTGCTAGGTGGTTGCTAAGGTGTTGCTAGGTGGTTGCTAGGGTATTCTAAGTGGTTGCTAAGGTGTTGCTAGGCGGTTGCTAGGGTGTCCTGAGTGGTCGCTAGGCCCTTACTAAGGCATTACTAGGCGGTTGCTAGGAGGTTGCTAGGCGGTTGCTAGGGTAATTTGGGTGGTTGCTAGGCGGTTGCTAGGGTACTCTGGGTGGTTACTAGGCAAGCCTCACATACATGCCTGATAAAATATTTATACTTAGTAAGCATTTCTAGCAAGTTACAGTACTTGGCTAGTCAATATTAGCATGTAGCTAGTCACTGCTAGCATGTGTAGCATATAGGAAGTTCCGTTTGCTATCATGAGTCAAACGAGCCAATCCCCAAGTCTCTACGATGTTCCGATGCTGAGATATAGCTGTTGATGAATGGTTGCTAGGGTACTCTGTTTTGTTGCTATGGGCAAGGTTACAGAGTGAACTTGAATGTGGTTGGCTGTCCAGGTCAAATGAGCCAACCCCCAAGTCAATAGAACACTGCCAAGCAAAGATATGCATGTAGGCCAGTTATAATGGCAGTCTATGGGATCAGTTTGGGGGCGTGGCTTGTGAGCTTCATTATCATATTGAGCTGCTGATTGGTTGTCTGAGTCAGATGAGCCATCCCCCAAGCCAATGGGACACTGCTAAGCAAAGATATGCATGTAGGCCAGTTATAATGGCAGTCTATGCGATCAGTTTGGGGGCGTGGCTTGTGAGCTTCATTATCATACTGAGATGCTGATTGGTTGTCTGAGTCAAATGAGCCCACCCCCGGGTCTCTATGACACTCCTATGTAATGTTATAGATGTGTGACCTTTATAATGGAAGTCAATGGGATCTGCAATGGGACATCCCACCCCATGTTAGGTCAATGGGGCACTTATTAGGGGTCTTTAAGTGGTTTGGGGGGGCGTGGCTTGTGAGCTTCAAAATCATAATGAGATGCTGATTGGTTGCCTGAGTCAAATAAGCCCACCCCCAAGTCAGTATGACACTGCTATGTACTGTGATTGACATGTGACATTTATAATGGGAGTCAATGTAATGAATGGGACTCAATGGGCAATGTAAAGTCAATGGGGACCACTTTGGGACGTCCTAGCACCCCAGGGGAACAACCTATACCCCCTTTCGGGGTATGTTCTCACTTAGGCTGCAACCCCCTACAGATGTTGTGAATCCCATATTTCTATGAAATTCACAATGGACGCAGTGATTGGTTAAAGTTCGGCTCCATGTAAAGTCAATGGAGACTTTGGGACGTCCTAGCTCCCCAGGGGTACAACATTTACCGCCTTTCGGGGTGTGGTTTGAAGCCTCCTATAACCCTCTCGAGATGTCGCGAATCCCATGTCTCTACGAATTTCCGTGTTGGCGCTACGGCGATTTCCGGGAATAGTATCTTACGAGTGTCTAGAAAATGAATGGGAGTCAATGGGGCCAATGTAAGTCAATGGGGACCACTTTGGGACGTCCTAGCGCCACAGGGTACAACTTATACCCCCCTGCGAGGTATGTTCTCACTTAGGCTGCAACCCCCTACAGATGCTGTGAATCCCATATTTCTATGAAATTCACACTCTGTGCTATGATTCGTCAAAGTTCGGCTCAATGTTAAGTCTATGGGATTTTTGGGGGGGTTTTTTGGCCCCTGCGGGGCCAAAAAACCCCCCACCCCTTATAAAAGTCATAGCACACCATTCCCAATAAGACCGCACGATTTGAGCCCACTTTCAAGGGTCTGGGACGAAAACTGCGGGACTAGTTACGCGCCGAAAACGCACGGAAGAAGAATAATAATAAGAAGCCATGCACAATTGTAAGAATGGACTTTGCCTAAGGCAAACCCCATTAATAATAATAATAATAATAATAATTTTTATTACTATTATTATTATTATTACATAAAATTATACCAGAATAAATGAAAGTTTCAGCTATGTGTAATAGTAGTTACAGTCTATGAATATTAAATTGCAAAAAGAGTATTATGGTCTAAAAACAAACTAAACATTTCAAGCTAGTTTTGCATGTCTGTGTAAATGAAGGGCGTTGCTTTTTGACTACATTCCAGTCCAATTTTTTTGCCTTTCACTCCATCTCATTTCCTTAAAATATACATCATTAATTATGTTACAAAAGTGTCCACTACTGGCTGGAAGTACTGAATGGCTTTAAAAGGAATGCCCCATGCATGTCCCAGCATTTAGGAAATACACCGTTGTGATGGCTTCAGGTGTCCACTCCAGCACCTATAAATCCCAGAATGCAATATGATTGCAACTACTTGCTCCCTCTAGCAAAATCACGGGATCGAGATAAATTCCCACATTCACATGATGTGCAAGTGGAATGCACTTTAAAATGGCGGCGAGGAAGTGAGTGTGTCTAAAAGTGGACTGGAATGCAGCGATAGATGATCAAGCTTCATGACAAAACTGTCAACATAAGACTAGTTTAACTTGAATTTATTATGACAGAAACTGATCTCTATTGAATATTAGTATGGATTTGTAAATGTAATAAGAAAAAAATGAATATATTTGAAACTTAATAATAATTAATTGAAATTGTCTTCCTTGTTTTAATTTATAATAATTAATTTGAGAAATATAACAACGTATTTCATGAAATTATGAAAGTAATTAAATAATTAAACAAACTTTGACCATTAAATCAAGTCTATGAAAATAAAAAAAATGTGTTACTAAGCTAAAAAAAGTATTGAATAAAATAAATAAATAAATTAATTAATTAATTAATAAATAAATAAATAAATAAATAAATAAATTAATTAATTAATAAAAAAAACTGATTAGTCTGGAAAAATGTAAATAATTGTGCGAGTCAAAAAGAATACATTTTTTTCTGGTAAAAAAGCTAAATAATCTGCTAATTGGTTAAGTAAAACAATACTTATTTCAAAATGAAAACAAGACACCCAATTTGACAAATTATTTCTGAAAACAAAAGATTATTTGCTTACTCATCTAAAAAAAGCCTTTTTATACATTTGGATTTCAAACATGAAAAAAAAAAACACTCTAAAGTAAGAAAACAATCTTTGCAGTGTATGACTATTATTACACATTATTGGATTAAAGTTGATTAGATGACAATCCAGTGTGTGTCATTACAATCAATTAAATCATTTAAACTAAAACAGGAGCTAGTTTGATTCTTTACAGCAGATTAAACAAGAAAAGCTGTAGTAAATTTACTCTTTGCATGCATTCAGGGGATTTCTATGGGCATTTCCCTAAGCAACAGAAGTCCTTCTCACCTCAGCTAGACTGCAGAGGTTGTTGAGCTGGGCAGAGGTGTTCTGGTGAAGGTCTCTGCCGGACCAGGTGTCCCGCAGTCGCTGGCGCTCCTGAGCGAGAGCCTCATGTGCAGTTCGCAGAGAGGCATGAACTGAAAAGAAAAGACAACCATCTGACCCTCAGTCTTCATTCAGTCTAACGCACCAAGCAGGACAGACCAGTTTTAAAGTGATAGATCACCCAAAAATGAAAACTATGTCAGCGTTTACAGCTCTGTCATTTGCTTAAAACCTGTTTGAGTTTCTTTCTTTTGTTGAACACATATGAAAATGTTTTATTGAAACCCATTGACTTCCCTATAAAATATTTCCAACTATTGAAGTCAATGGCAACAAATTTCCAACATTCTTCAAAATATTTGAACTCAAATGGTTAGGAACCACTTCAGGGTGACGACAACTATTCCTTTTTCTCATCTTGTTTTTTGATTGCATGCACGCACACACACACACACACACACACACACACACACACATGCACACAGAATTACTGCATGACTCTCTGACCTTTCAGTGACATCGAGCAGATGTCCTGGTGGAGTTTCTTGCTCTCTGGTGAGGTGGAGGCTGGCGAGTTTGCCGGAGTGCTGACATAATCGGGAATGGAGGGAACAGAGGTTCCCAAAAGGGATGAACTGTTCAGCTGGCTTGATGATAACTGTGTTAATATGTTGGCAAGAAAGAAAAATGAGGGAGGACTGTAATTCTAACAATTATGTAAAGCTTGTAACAATTAGAAGCTACTATACATTTACAAGGAACTAAAGGCATATTCACACCAAGAACAATAACTGTAAATGTACCGACACTATTTTTGTAAAAATGGATTAGTTGTGGTGTGGATGTTGCCATAATTTCAAATTTACAATTCCTTTTAAGAATGTATCTTCACCGTTACAGTTATTGGTGTGCAGAGGTCTTAAAGCACCACTATACTGTATCCAGCATCATTCAAACCTTTTCAATAACAAAAACTAGAAAAGGTTTTAAGGTGAAATTAACACTTATTTATCAAGGATGCATTTTTTTAACAAATGCAGTGCTTTCACTTTCTATTCATTAAAGAAAAACAATTATAATAATTTCCACAACATTGTTTAGCAACATGATAGTTTTCAACATTGACAAAATAGATTTGCTGTTTATAAAGTAGCAATTCAACATACTAGAAATATTTCTCAAAGATCATGTGGCACTAATGATTCCTAAAAATAAAGCGGTCACAAAAGAAATACATTACATTTTAAATACAGTTTAAAATAGCTTCTTATTTTAATTTAATAATAGTTTTCAATAACATTTTACAGTAACTTGGATCAAATAAATGCAGACTTGGGAGAATAAGATGCTTACCGCCCCCAAACATTTGAATGATAGTGCACAATATGCAAAATGCAATAGCGTCAAATGGTTGAATGCATTAGCAACCTGATATATAATATATTTTAAATTACAGGAAATGTGTGTTGTGCTGACTTACCGATTTAGTAATCCCACGAAAAGGCTTCATGTAAAAAAGCAGTTGACTAAATTACTGGGGGTTTTGAAGCTCTATTGCTTACTACACATCAACACAACACAAATGCCTGTCTACTGTATTTCAAATAAAATACAGAGATTTTTAGGGATGACACTGCACATTATGTAACATGGAATAAAATTCCATAACACTTTCCAAACCTTTGTGGAAAACATGGAATAATCCCAATGAGAGGGCAATCCCTGTGGACAAAGATTAAAATTGCTTCCAAGACTTTATCTAAGATGTCCTAATACAAGTAAAGAAAAAATGAGCAGTCTCACCATTCCAAGACCCTCAACTCGGGAGAGTGTGCGTGAGTGACCAAAAATCTTGGCGGATTTCTTTTTGGGTTTGTCAAGAGAAAGATTCTGTGGATCAAACAGATGTATGACTGTTTTATATATGCTCTAGACCAATCTTATATGTATATAATCAGGGGCGGAGTTAGAGTGTAGCTTGGGGTGCAACCCACTCATAACCCCTACCCTCTCCTCGGTTTCATCCGTGACCCCCCACCAGTTTCGATATTCACCCCGAAGTAACTGCCGGCCCATGCTTGGCCACCCCAATAAAAAATCCCTGCCTGCCTGTGTCCAATTTTAAAAAAATTTGATAGTCATAAAAACATGGGAAAAAAATCCTTGACTTTCCATACCTTGGTATAGAAAAAAAACTTAAAACTAGTTATACTATTACTAGTTTAAGTTTTAAAACTTAAAACTAGTTATCGTCTCTTGCCTAATAGTTATATTTTGTTTTTCAGCTAAGCATCCACACAATTGTAATTGTAAAATGTTGTCAATTTGCACAATACTAGCCAGAAAATTGATATAGTTTAAATCAGGGTGCGAATTAAACATTGACAAGCAAGGGGGGGTCAACTTTTTTGGTAGTAGTTTGGTAATGTATGCTTCAGTGAATGAAATTTATGAATGTATATAAATGACATCTCATCTATTATTAAAATTTGTATGTTAAGGGATATTTAGTGACTATTTTAGAGGTTACTCTCTGAAAACTATACAAATTATGCCTAATTTTTTTTTTTCTTTTTAAGGCAACATGCAGATAAAAACAGCTATTTTACAAAAACATGTTTTGTGAATACTTAGGATGTGCTTCAGTGCTCTAGAACTGCCAGTTTAAGACTGTTGAATCATATTTTTTCTATTGATTGGCACGATTATGCATTCCCAATGGTATGAATCGATATGGGGGGGGGGGGGTGTCAAATGTATATTTATATTATACATTTTTAATCAATAAAATTTAAGATATAAATCAGAGATCAGAGAAAGCTAATTCTAACTATTAACAGGCTAACCTGACCCATCTTGTTTTGATGTCCTTCAGGGAGGATCAAGCATTAATTAGGGTGGTCAATACCCCCAAACCCCGCTGTAATTTTCAAATGGAAAAAAAACCTTCATCCCGCATCTTTTTATTGGACCTAAATATTCTATGCCATATGGCAACCGTACTTGTCATTTGTTGAAAAATTTAAGCAGCACAGTCTCAATAAATGTACAAAATTTTTGTCATTGTTCTATTTAATTGACTTTTTTTTAACCTATCAGACGTAAAAGTTGGGGTATGCATGCAAGTACTTGTACTATATCCTGTTTCTGTGAAATTCTGCTCATTGCATACAATAAAACCTAACATAAATAGACCTTGTTCAAACTTTAATTAGGAGTCATTAGAGCAGGGGTGCCCAAACTTCTTTGTATAAAGGACCATAATCCAAATATCATATAGAGCCATGGGCCGCAGGTAAATATACCAAAGTATATTACATTAAAGTAGCCATGGATAATTTCCCAATTTATTTCATAATATTTTATAATAAAAAATAAAAACATTGCTTTAAATTATTTTAACTAATGCAGTTTAAATGCTAAGTTATTGTAATAAAACAATCACATTTATATAACAGCTGAGTTCAATGTTGAATTCACCAGTCAAGTAGAATCTGTCTTTGACTTTATTTGCTCAACAAAGCCTCTGCATTTTCAGGTGACAGTATATACACAATTAAACAATATCTGATTTATTTACACCATTTATTTAAAACATTAAATTTCAGTTGGCTTTTAACAATAAAACAAACAAACGGGCTACATTAAATTTAAATTGACAATCTCGAATCCATCCCCATTATTTTCCCTTTCTTCTCAGGTGGGATGTTGGGCCAAATCAAAGGTCATCTTTGGCCCACAGGCCCTGGCTTGGGCATCTCTGCATTAAAGTAAAGGCTCCTTATTTACTAACCTGCATGCTGATCATTCTCTGGAGGTCTCCGTTATAGACAGTTTGCCCCGACTCTAGAGAGTTCAACTTTTGAACCAGCCGTTGCAGCTCATTCAGCTCCATCTGACAACGTGTCAGCTCTGGAAAACAGCCCAAAGTGGCATTTTAAAATCCTTTCTTTGTTCTCATGCATATTACTATTGACATTTTCTAGTGTTCAATATAACACCACAATACCTTGTCCACAAAAATCTGGTTCTTGGGTCTGAAGCCAAGCTGACACCTTCCCATTAACAGCAGGACTTACATATTGAAGATTTTCACCCATAGAAGACCCAGATGTGCCCTAGAGTTGTTCACAAGACATTTATTTGTAACTTTCATTAGCCAAATTAACTCAAAATATCTATTAGAGTGCATTTACAGATCAAGGACATAAGGTCTAATCGCTAATACCGCTTGTTCTTAAATTGTGAGGACACTTTGTCCTAATCCCTGGTGATTTAGAGTGCAACAGGAAGTCACTGTAGAAGACGTATTTACTCACCATGTCCTGCATGGGACTGGTTTTGTGAGATAAATTACTGGTATGGGACAGGACCTGGAGATAGCCATTGTGAACGTGCGCAGCCTCGTTCTTTTTATACATCCTGTGGGCGCTCAGTTTGGTGACCCATATGAAATATAAATCCTGACTCTTGGCCTATAATGAAAAGTCAAATGTGTTTAGTTAACATTTTTTATCTGCATAAACATTTGTTTAAAAAGGTAATTCACCTAAAAATTTTAATTCTGTCATTTTACTAACCCATCACTTCTTCCAAACCTGCTTAAGGTACTTTCTATTGTTGAACACAAAAAACAATTATGTTTTGAAGTATGCTAAAAACTAGCAGCCATTACCCTTTATTTTGTACTATGGACGTCAATGGCTACTAATTTACAACATTGTTCAAAATACTTTTTTTAGTGTTCAGAAATGAATCAAGGTTTAGATAAATTTGAGATTGAGTAAATTATGAGTATATTATATTTTTTGGCGAAGCCAAAGTTTTTAGTATATTTTTTTATATTTTATACTTTGACTAGGTACAAATACTAAGGAAGCCATTCAGCTTCCAACCTACCTTAAAATATCTTCTTTTGTATTGAACAGGCATTGAAACAAACAGGTTTAGAACACATGAGATGAGTAAATGATGGCTGTAATTCACTTAACAGCCATCAGTGTCACTATTAACAAATGCTTCTAAATTTGACACAGTATAGCCTCTGAAAACTAATCAAGCATACTCAGTGCCAACTGTAAAATGACTTACTTTCAAATGATACAGATTGTCTCCAGCATCCAGATCTATGCGTCTCGCTTTTTTGTTTACGGACATAACTGCAAGGCTGACATCCAGTGAACCATGCATTTTCCCTCTAGAAAACTGTCGATAAAAATAAATAACGGATTGTTAAAAGAGCCCAAAACAAGTGGATGAACAAATATCACATACTCACATCATGTTGATTTTTTGTATATCGTAGAATCCCTTTATCCAATACAAAGTATCTCTGTAAGAAAGCATAACGTTAGAATCACAATGCGACAAGTGCCAGCAGAAAATGACATTGAACACCAGTTTTTCCAATACCTTATGCCAGCCTTTAAGAGGCCACTTTCTCCTTTTCATCAAGTAGCCCTCACAGATTCCTGGAGTATTTGCATCCTGAATGTTTTCAGCAGTTATGGTCAAGTCTGCTGGACAATCGTCCATTACCTCCCAGTCTTTAACGTTCTATATGAAAGAGTAAGAAGAAGGCATCATAGTTAAGCACAACAGGGCGTTTTCCTATTTTAACAAGTGTCACATGTAAGCCAAATGAACAAAATGTAACAATCAAGCTTGTTGAGACACATAAACTTGTCAGTTAGGCTTTCACACCATATGACAGTATAGTTCATAGTTCTTGAGCAACTGGTTTTGAACAGCCACAGGATAAATTCCATGTAAGTCTTCAAAGGTGTACATTTAGGGAAATTGTGTTTTTATCATTAAATATTAATATTATATTTGTAAGATATCAGTGCAGGGGTGGCCAACCCTGTTCCTGAAGAGCCACCTTCCTGCAGATTTCAGTTGTAACCCATATCAAACACACCTGCCTGTAATTATCACGTAGTGTTCAGGTCCTAATTAATTGGTTCAGGTGTGTTTGATATGGGTAGCAACTGAAATCTGCAGGAAGGTGGCTCTCCAGGAACAGGGTTGGCCAACCCTGTATTAGTGTATGTCTCAATGTCATATGAATGGGACATAAAAAAGGTGAGAGGTCACATAAAAGAAGTGAGCTGATAAGCATACACAAATGTAATACAATATTAATATTAATGTGTGTCCAGAGATGTCAAGTAGATGGTACAAACCAGACGTGAGTGGCGTGAAGATGCCGTGCTGCTGCTCCTAGAATGACTGGGTTTCTGCCAGCCGCTGGACACCTTCTCCACACCACTCATGTGGGACTGATTATGATCCACTGAGTCCATTGTGAAAGTTTGCACTTAATAGTCAAGCTCTGTGTAAATATAAGCTCTACTAGAGACTTCCTCTCATTGTCCACTAGAGCACAATATGTCTGCAAAACACAAACATTTGATTATTAGCATATGCATTTTTAGAAAGGAAAACATTACATATTAATCAGTTAGTCAGTCAAACTAGACCAGTAAGACCAGCTTTTGTTACAAACCCAATTATGAAAACTAAAAAAAAAATAATAATAAAAAAATTGTAAAAATATTTTGCATGAGCCTGGGGGGAAAGCCATGTTGACAAGGGTTTTAAATGTTTTTTCTGACTTCCATTCATCTAAATATATTGATTTAGATACTGATATTGATATATTTGAGTAAAAAAATAATGTGCTAAATCACAGTGTCATGGTGACAGTGCATTTCCAAACAGTGTTAAGTGAAAACACAAAACTTTTAAAAATGTGTAAAAGTCTAAGGTGTAATTAGTTATTGCTAAAGTAACTAGCATTATGGCTGTAAACAAATCAAAAGCAACACAGTGTCCAGGGAAAACTCATCTAATTCTGTTATCTAACAGCAGGGATCTGCCTCAGACAACACTTCCTGAGCAGGACTTAAACATTTGCCCTTTTCGAGGACACACCATTTCATCATCTCACACTTTTCACATAGCTTAACATGACCACAACAAATGTTTACAATGATGCAAATAATACACTTATAATTGCATAAGTTAAAACATGCAAAGATAAGGCACAGAGCAAGGAAACACCTTTACTGCAATATGATAGACTACATACAGAGATTTCTAAAAAAAAAAAAAAAAAACTTGGTTCTTTAAGATGTAAGCTGAATGGAATGTCATCAGAGAGGTGTGACAGAAACCAAACATGTTTACAAAAATGTTCTATTGTCTCATCAACTCTGACTAGCTCATACCTGCCCAATACACAAGATTGAGGCCAAACATCTGAATTTGTAAACAGATGGATTAGAAGGAGAGTGATTAACTATTTGATTATATAATTGGTTATATTCATAAACAAATTGTAATATTGAATATTCAGTCAAGAATTGGTGTATAATGTTTTTAGTTTGTTGGAGGGAACATTCTGTTTTGCACAATATAAGCAGTAACGCATGCTTATGGATAGTAGCCTAACACAGTCTCTACGGGAGAGGCTTAGTGTCATTACGATAATTGGCTTTGGATGTCCCTTTTTAGCAGACATTGGCTTGAATAGATTTTCACAGTGAGCACGATGACAGGTCACAGTAAATATGATCTATAATCTCAGGAAAACGGTGTCAGGTGCACATTTAACGGATAACAATAGTACAAATGCTTCAGAGAGGTTAGAGAAGTCGTCATACGAAAATTACATCTTTAAAATCAAAAAAGAAGCTGCACATCGATGATTAATTCGGCTATTGCAGGTTAGCATTACGTAAAACATCATCAGGTGTGTTCAAAAACAAAACGCAGAAAGACTTGCTTTGTATAACTAAAATAACATTTAATTATTAAAACCTCTACAACTTTAATTACACATAAAGGCTACTGAGATTATAAAGATTCATTTTGAGTAACGTTACTAACATAAACAGTCGCCACGTGTAAGGTCAACGTTACGCGATTAGGTTAACGTTACCTAACTTACAAGGCTCCCGCATCATACAAACACACGTTGAATTAAACAGTACAAGTGTAAACGCCAGTGTATTTTAAACTCAAAATTATATTTAAACAACTACAACTAAAAACCACATATTGTTTTCCACCTAAATTTTCGACTCATTTTCACCAATTAACTAATAAATAAAAAAAAAACAGTAAAATTATTCCAAACACATTTTTACTACTACAAATCGCCATTGCTTCTCTAAAATTTCTCTAAAAATCTCACAAAGTTTCTGTAGACGTTGTAACTCCTGCTCTTACCTGAGGTTCCTGCTCTTGGCCAGCGTGTGGTATATTTCTAAACTGTGTGCTCCTCGCTGCGTCTGATTTTCACGTTCCCCCATTTGTACAATTGTGCGTCACTTCTAGCTACTTGGCAACCGGTTCAACCACTTTCTACTGAAACTCGGGAATGCAGTTATTCCGTGTACATACCAGAACACCGTGTGGCGAGACAGCACTCAAACTCTCCTTCACTGGTGACTGAACATCCTCCAAATCCACCATAGGCTTCAGGCCAAATCATTATCCGTATTATTGTCTTAAAAGCTGTCGGAATTACAGTCATGTAGGAGGAACTTCACTGAGAGCCAGCCTTTCAGAATACATTAAAAGCTGAAAGCACTGAGCTGCCAAATGAGACAGGATAACTTCCAAATCTACTCATTTTCAAGTGGGTAACTCCCTATTTGGGTTTTATATATTACCAAATACATTTTATTTAGAGAGAGAATTTATAAAGTTTTGTTTCCCTGAAAGATTATTGTGAACATGTCCTTAAATCAGAGAGCAGTGTTGAAATATGAAATTTCTGCAGCAAACCCAGATTTATAAAGATGAAGATGGGCTGACCTGATGAACATGGTGTGTAATCCAGAGATTAGCACTGAGGATCTATGATCACTATCTTGTTTATTTTGGCTATGTTCCCCTGGTTTTTTGACTTAAACATCAGTTAAATCCCCTTTGATGTATTTACATTTAAGGCACCAAATTGACATTGCCTAATTGATGTAAATGAAGCCAGGGGTTCCCACACTTTTCACTTCTGTTAATGGGTTTCTTCGTAAAAGTCAGTTTCTATGTAGGCTACCAAGCAAATTTGTCGTTTTAAACTTAAAATCCACTTCAATAAACATTTTTGTGACCTTTTGACATTTTATATGCATATAATGCCAAATAATTAAGGGTAGGTAGTAAAAATACATTTAATTATTATATTAACATGATTTATATATATGAAATGACTTTCAACAATTCTAAAAACAATTATAAAGAATATAGTGGCGATTATTTATATATTTTACAAAATGACACAATTCACTGAAATCATCATTAGAAAGGTAGAATTTACATCTAATTTAAATACTTTTACATCTAATTTAAATACTTTTAATTCTATTTTAACTAAAATTGACATGAAATACATCTAGATAAAACACTGAATATTGCCTTCAAGCAGAAATATCTACAGTAATGTATAGAAGACTTTTAAGTTCACATGCACATTTGGTCATGTTAAAGTATCAACAAACAAAACAAATCAGCTGTATTTGAGGCAAAAAATGCAAAGACATTGCAGAGGATACATTTGCATATGTGTGGCAAAGTGCAATTCACATATTTAAGTGAATATTGTCAAGAAAGGTCACCCATACTCAAAACTCATCCTTTGCTTTTGACCCATTCAAATGCACAAACAGTGCGCATACACAAAGCTATTACTTCTAGTGCCAAGAGAACCATTAGGGGTTAGGTGTCTTGCTCAAGGGCACCGCATCTGGGTGTTGAAGATGGACAGAGTGTGGTTCATTCACTCCCCTTATCTTCAATTCCTGTCAGTAATCGTACCTGCAACGTTTGTTTACAAGTACAACTCCTAACCATTAGACCACAACTGCCCAATACAAACATCACGTTTATTCATGTAGGAAGTCATAATGGTATATTGCTATAAATGTATACAAACAGCAGATGTTATATTGAAAAGACATCCATTAACATCCTGACATGAATAAATATTACACGTTTAATTGAAGACTTTTGTCAATGATTGTCCTCAATACTAAGCCGTCTCCACAATATGTACTTAAATGCAACCTGTGTGCAAATCCATACATTTTCCTCCAACTATGACACACATTACAAATGACAACTACACAACTTTAAATACTATAATTTTATTACATGCACATGATCATACAGAGCTGCTCGTCCATGTCTATATTTAAAACTCAAGCTGCGGCTTCCTGTATTGAAGCATCTTTATCTGTGTCAGCAGAGCTCTGCTGTTTGACATACTGCTGAAGGAGGGCAGAAAGATGAGCTGGATGGTGATGTAGCATTGAGACAGTCTTTGAGGTCATCATGGTTAGACCACTAACTAGTTCACCCCGGATGATGGCAATAGATGGGAGTTTGGAGTAACTGAGAATGCCTTGATACGAGAACAATGTGTTCTCTATACAAGCACCTGGAAGAAAATGTTTCAGCACGTCAGTGAGATAATACCCGTTTAAAATATCAGTATAAGTTGGTGCATATGACAAACTCACCTAACAGCACAATTTGTGGATTGTGCCTCAATGCCTGCAGCATCTCTTTAACTTTTGGCTCTTTACTAGCTAACAGGACAGTCTCGCCAAAAATTAGAGGTGACATGTTACCGTAAATGCTGCTGTTGAGGAAGGATCTTGTCACCTGCACGAAAACACAAATAAATGTCACAAGCAGTCAACTGTGGTAAGCATTACTATTACGGCTGCGAGATTAATAGAAATCGAATCACAATTTGAAACATTGCGATTAGTTATTCGCATGAAGCTGCAATATGAAGTATATATTCATTCATTAATTATTTTTTCGGCTTAGTCTATTTATTAATCTGGGGTCACCACAGCGGAATGAACCGCCAACTTATCCAGCACGTTTTACACAGCGGATGCCCTTCCAGCCGCAACCCATCACTGGGAAACATTCACACACACTCATTCACACTCATACACTCCAGACAATTTAGCCAACCCAATTTGCCTATATTGCATATATGTATATATATATATATATATATATATATATATATATATATATATATATATATATATATATTCTTTTTTTTTAATCGCAATTTGTTTTCTACAAATCGCACAGTCCTAACTACTATATCTTGGCATTACCTGGTTTGGAAAGAACTTGACATTGATTGCATGTTTTTTCAGTCTGTGTTTCAAATGGATCATATCCTCTGCAGAGATGGCATTGTTTTGGGCTACAGCAATCATCTTGTACTCTTGAAACAAGTTTTCTAAGTCTTTCCTTAACATAACTGCCAGAGAGCTTTCCTGAAAAAAGAAGTTAGCATATAGCATTATAATCATAAAAGTAAATAACAAATATTATTATTACAATATTGTTCTAAAATTAAGCAAATCAATAGTGTATATGCGGAAGGTCTTTTAATTGTTTAGTAACCTGAGTCCAACGCTTTCGGTGAACTGCATGCCGTTACAAAATCGGCACATTAAAAGTTTGTTTCCTTTATAAATCTGCAATCTTCTGACTGGTTAATATATGATATAAAGTGGATCTCAGACTGTACAAGAATCACTGCATTAAATTACAGCTTATTTTACTCCAGTATTTACAGTTCTAGCCTGCTGATCCTGACGGCGTGTGCGTGGAAAAGGCTTTTCATCTCTTGTTATGCTTGAACAACTAAATGAACGCTGCAGTATATTTAACCTATTATATTTTAATAACATGACAACATCATTGCTGTAAAGGAACCATACAAAATTAAAAAGTTTATCAATATGGGAAAAAACACTAGCTGTGCATATATTCTATACATCAAGACAAGTAATTGACATGTAAAAATTGCTCATATAATACTTAAAAAATACTTTTTATAATAAAGTGAAATTAAATAATAGATTAAATTAAATGAAAATCAAACAAAAAATTTAAAATGTACTCATGGCAACTAAAATAATACAAAACATTAACATTAATAAAAAAAACAACTAAAAATGAAATAAAAATAATGTAGCTAAAAAAATTCAAATATTTAAAATTAAAGATGCCTAATGGCTACATCCAGCAATAGGCTTGTTTAATAACTGTAGAAATGATGAACCTCTCCAGTTTTTTTGACTCGTGGAGCGAGAGCAGCAGGAGGAGCGGACAGTGTGGGAGGAATGTACTCGGTTACTGCCAGCAGCTTCTGCTTCTGAAAGTGAACTGGCTTTTTGTGCCGGGTGACAGCTTTGGAGCCGTGACGAACACTCTGGGTTAATGGAACCCATCCTGTAGGTTGACAGATTAAACATATTTGAGAAAGCAATGCAAAGCTAGAAAATAACAAGGCTAGGGCACAAGCATTAATACTTAAAATAATGATGACACAATTTCCTTACGAATGTCATGATTATTATGAGGTTCTCATATCTCATAAATAATCCACAGTAGCTGCAGGAATACAGAAAGCTAAATATGGAGCGAATAACCAAATATAGTTGAGCAAACAGAGGGAGTTCAACAAACACTTCATTCACTCCAAAAATGACTTACTAATTTATTATGAGTTGAAACAACACAATTATTAGGTTTTGGAAGACAACTGAATTGTTTTGTTTAATTCATTTTATATTGTAAAACAAAACTCCTTAACGTTAACTTTATCGACTTGTGTTAGGACAACATGAAGGAATTGTGAAACCCAACATTGTATTACTGAGGTAAATTGGATTTATTATATTCGCACATCCATTCAGTGACAACTTGTGACAGTCCTTATATTGTGTACCATGCTACTTAGAATTTGCAGTCTGAAATCGCATGCATAGAATTCTTTTCTGAAATTATATCATTAAGGAGAAAGTACAAATGTGAGAGTATAAAACCAACTTTACCTCAAAGCATTTTACAGTGTATGAACTGCATATTCCCTGATGCTACTAACGTTACTGTTCACAATATAGCTTCATAGGGTCTTTCAGCTCTGTATGTCATTTTCCGATAGAGTTTATAATTAAAATATGAATGGAAAATATTTGCTTGCTTTATATATTGCATAGTTAGAACATGTTGATAAATTTCAAAACTGAAATATCATTAGAACTTAATCTTACCCGCTTTCGGGAGAAGCCTGCAACACAAGGTCGCTGCCATTTTGATGCGGATTTGACGTGAGCTAGTTTTGTTGTGTCTTGTTTACAAAATAAAAGTTTCGTTGTTATGATTGTGTTAGAAAAATATTAGGTTTAAAGAAATAAGTAAATTTGTTTACTGTTTATTTAATTTAAGTTTACATTATTATACAAATAAAAATAATTGGTTTCATATTTTTTTCATATTAAGCTATTTTAATCATTAAAAATAAGAACTATAGTTTTGAAGTATTGAATATCACATTAATAGTGAATTATTATGTATAAATGTTTTTGTAACATTATTTTTTTATACATTTCAAATTTAAAGGTTAGTTACAAAAACGTTTTCATAACATTTTAAAAAATAAGCGTGCATGAACGTGATGACGCAGCCGCGGAACAAGCATGAGACGTCTGTTAAGGTTTTGCACGTCGAGGAACATCAGCAATATTTTGAAGTTTATTCAACCCAGTGTTGCCTCGAGAGTCCACAGTCCATCGTTATTTACCTCGTTTTTCTGCAGGACATTTTCGGACAGCGGCACCAGCATGGATCTTAGTAACATGAGAAAGACCTATAAGAGCGATCAGGAGGTGGGAGGCTTACATTTTGGGTTATGAGGGTTTTTTAATCTCAGGTGTACGACCATGACCTCAGACCTTATTTGAGATAGACATATTCCAGAGTATCATAGTGATTTTGACATAAAAAGCTATATTTACTACGCGCAGTGTTATATTTTATGGATAAAATGTTTAAAACCGTATCAATACAATTAATTTATATTTTTATTTATCTCTATGATCTGCAACTGACAAGCATGCACATTTGCATAAATGATTGACTGATTCTGTACATTGCCACCTGACCTTAAAAAGAAATCTTATCAATTAAGATTATGAAGAGAATCAACATAATCATGACAACATTTACCCTTAAATTGTTTTTTATGCATGTCAATTATGCATGTGTTAATAGTAAAGTTACATAATAGATGGCAAGAACGCCTTCTAGGGTCGCCACAGCGGAATTAACCACCAACTTATCCAGCACGTTTTTTATGCAGAGAATGCCCTTCCTGCCGCAATCCATCTCTGGGAAACATCCACACACACACACTCAAACACTACGGACAATTCAGCCTACCCAATTCACCTGCACCGCATATCTTCGGACTGAGGGGGAAACAAGAGCACACGGAGGAAACCCACGCGAACACAGGGAGAACATGCAAACTCCACACAGAAACGCTAACTGAGCCGAGGTTCAACCCAGCGACCTTCTTGCTGTGAGGCGACAGCACTACCTACTGCGCCACTGCGTTGCCCGAAAGAACCCCTTCATAGATCTAATTCACTATTAAAGTCCACACACAAATGAAGTATACATTATGACCACCTGTCTAATATGCAGGTAATCCTCCCTGTGCTCCCAAAAGAGCTAACCTACCAAAGCATGAACTCTGCAAGACCCCAGTAGGTGTCCTGTGTTATCTGGCACTGACACATTCCCATGAGATCTTTCTAGTCTTGTAGGTTGTGAGGTGTTAGAAGATGCTTTGGCTTATCAACTGATTCTTATATATGTTTTTGTGTGACAGCAAAATATTATAAATATTCATCAATTTCATCCTACAGTGTTTTGAGGAGAATCAACTTGCATCTTTAGATCCTATTAAGCAATTCGGCAGCTGGTTTGATCAGGCCACCAAGTGCCCTGAAGTGGGAGAAGCCAATGCAATGTGTCTTGCAACAGCGACTAAGTAGGTATCTCAATTTGTTCATCAATGCCTGCAATGACACAAGTTAGCTTAAAAAGGGATAATTCACCCCCCAAAAAAAATTTATTAAAAGTAATTTATTGTTGTTTTATTAATTTCTTTCTTCTGTCAAACTCAAAACAAGATGATCTGAAGAATTTTGGAAACAAGCAGCTCTTGACATCCATAGTAGGAAGAAAAAATAATATCAATGTCAATAAAAATTCTTCCTAAATTTTTTGTGTGTGTGTGTTCAACAGAAGAAAGTAGCACGAACAGGTTTGCAACAAGTACAAATCAGAAGTTTGATTTGTGGGTTAACTATCCCTTAACATGTCATGTAGTCTTTTGGCAGTGTATTATTAATGGAATAACTTTGATTTATTAAGCTTACTAATTCAATGTTGCCTTAATTGATTCGTCTTGTCTCTTCTGAAGGGACGGTCACCCCTCTGCACGCATGGTCCTTCTAAAAGGCTACAGCGAGGAGGGATTTTGCTTCTTTTCCAACTATGAGAGTCGGAAAGGTTCAGAGCTGGTGAGGTCTTTTAAACAGAAAATCAGTCCACATGTTTGCTTTTGCATCTTTACGTCTTCTAAATGCCCTTTTTGTGATAATATAGGAGAGCAATCCTCACGCCTGTCTTGTCTTTTACTGGGAACCGTTAAACAGGCAGGTAAGTCTTTTTATTGGACATGTATTTCGGAATATTCTACAGAAAATTCTTTGATAATCAGATCGAAAGAATGTTTCACTTAAGTTTAATATTTGTCTTGTTTCAAGGTTTTAATTGCTAAAAAAAAACTTTCAGCTTTAATGTTTTCTGCTCAAACAGATTCGCATTGAAGGCACTGTAGAGAGAATCCCATACGAGAAGTCACGTGAATACTTCCACTCGAGGCCCAAAAGCAGTCAGATCGGTGCTGTTGTGAGCAGGCAGAGTACAGTAATACCCAGCCGACAAGTGAGTATCATCTTCAACCACCGTCCATGGTTATTAGTTAAATAAAACAACAGATATAAAGTAAGTTTGTTAATTGAAGCATTGTTAAAATAAAACTAAATTTAAGTATTTCATAAAAAAGAAGCTAAATCAAAACTGGAAATGCTGTTTTGGTATTTAACAGACACAAATCAACACTAAAATTAAGCAGAAAAATAAACAAAATGAATGCAACTGAAATAAAAAATGAATATGAAATTGTAAGAACTCATTTGTCAACATTAGTTGCATTTGTATGCATGTAGTGACATTTACAAATCCTATATTCTAACTAAAGAGTTTGAGGTTGGGTTTAAAAAAAAGAGTTAGTATTAGGGGTAAAACTAGGAGTTATATTAGTACAGGGTTCTTACAGGTGCTGGAAATCCTGGAAAATGCTTGATTTTTATTTTAGTGTTTTCAAGGTTAGAAAAGTGCTTGGATTTTAGACGAAGTGCTTGAACCTGCTTGAATTAGCAGGATTGAAATTGTGACTGTTTTGGTTGCATATGTGCACAATTTTGTCTATGTGACCTCAATATATACGTTTTAATTTTGTCTATGTGACCTACATATTTAATATGTGATCCCAACTATATTTGGGAGCATTTGTGCGAGTGGATAAATTGTTGTCGTGCGACCAGTTTTCATTGCAAAATGTTCACCGCATGCGCGCATTTATGGAGCTAATAAATGCCAAAACAATTTGAATTCGAATTGTGTTAAATTGAATTATTAACAATTGTAAGTTAATAATACTGATTATATCCTATTAGAAATGTTTTGAATTTGTATTTCTTAACTTGATTATCTGAAATTTAAGACAACTAAATTTTTAAAGTCAGGGTTTTATAGACCTATTTTTAAACCTAAAACGACAATCCAATGACTGTAAAGAAAAAATAGCAGTGCACATGAAATATCATGTACGACACCCAAACAAAATCTGACTGTAAGCTCATTTCTTGAGATATCAACTTTACGTAGAAAGAGACCAAACTTAAAAGCATTTTTAATTTATTTTTTAATAATTTTTGGGTAAACTATCCCAATAAATCCAAAATATCTTCAATAAATCTAAAGTGCTCAATAAATTTTATTTTTTTTAAAATAGCACAATTGATTTGAATGTGAAAAAATACATACAATATATATATATATATATATAAACATAATTAACCGTGGTTATTAGTTGCAGGTAAAGCATACAAATGTACCTTGAAAGTGCTTGAAAAGTGCTGGAATTTGTAGTTGGAAAATGTGTAAGAACCCTGTAGTAACATTAGGGGTTAAACATAATGGTTATATTATAGTGGTGTTTTAAATGTTAAGTACCAGCATATACATTGTAATATATTGTATCAAATGGATTAGTATGCTGTAGTAAGGGTCACCTATTGACTTTATTCTGCAATGCAGAAGTGTAGTCGTTTTTTGTGATTGTTTTAGAACTTCCAATTGAGTTGACTATGGCAGAAATGAATAGGAATAATAAACAGCAGAAAACGGTCAAACTACTTGCTCTACAAACGAGTGTGTTCAAGACTATTCTTAAAATGTAGAATGATATAATTATAAAATATCAGTTTGCAACATCAAGCAGCATAACAAGCCATTTTAAACATATAAAAATCAGTGAAAGTGAATGAAACTGGAAGTCTCGAGCCAAAAAGTTTCCAGTGGCCTTGCTCACTTAAATGTGAAGAATAAGGTCAATAAAATAGTACAAGAAACTAATAGAAATGACTAAATTCATTCATTTATTTGTTTTCTTGTCGGCTTAGTCCCTTTATTAATCCGGGGTCGCCACAGCGCATGCCCTTCCAGCCGCAACCCATCCCTGAGGAATAGAAATGACTAAATGTATACCTAAAATAGGCCTATATTCAAATATAAATCTTTTTTAAAACTTCAAAAACTATAATGTTATATAAAATTGAAAACAAAATGATTAGCCCTCCTGTCAAATTGTAATTATTTTTCTAATATTTTCCAATTGCATTTATTAAACGTAATAGTTTTAATAACTAATTTTTTTTTGTCTTTGCCATGATGACAATACATATACATACAGTGCATCCGGAAAGTCTTCATAGCGCTTCCTCTTTTTCCACATTTTTTATGTTACAGCCTTATTCCAAAATGATTTTAAAAAATCATTTATTTGCTCAAAATTCTACACACAAAACCCCATAATGACATCGTGAAAAAATAATTTTTGCAATTGTTGCAAATTTATTAAAAATAAAAAATCACATGTACATAAGTATTCACAGCCTTTGCTCAATACTTTGTTGATGCACCTTTGGCAGCAATTACAGCCTCAAATCTTTTTGAATATGATGCCACAAGCTTGGCACACCTGTCTTTGAGAAATTTTGCCCATTCCTCTTTGCAGTACCTCTCAAGCTCTATCAGCTTGGATGGGAAGCAACAGTGTACAGCCGTTTTCAGATCTCTCCAGAGATGTTCATTAGGATTTAGCTCTGGGCTCTGGCTGGGCCACTTATGGACATTCACAGAGTTGTTGTAAAGTCACACCATTAATATTTTGGCAGTTTGCTTTGGGTCATTGTCCTGCTAAAAGATGAACCGTCCCCTCAGTCTGAAATCAAGAGCGCTCTAAAGCAGGTTTTCATTCAGGAAGTCTATGTACATTGCTGCATTCATCTTTCCCTCTATCCTGGCTAGTCTTCCAGTTCCTGCTGCTGACAAATATCCCCACAGCATGATGCTGCCACCACCATGTTTCACTGTATTAATGGTATTAGCCTGGTGATGAGCAATAATAATAAACTTGCAACAATTAAAAATAAAACTAAAGTTGTGTGTAGAATTTTGAGAGAAAAAAAAAAGTGGAAAAAGTGAAGCACTATAAATACTTTACAAATGCACTGTATATAGTGCTTAAAGTGCCATTTAAGGGCTTATCTAGGTTAATTACGTTAAGTTATTTTTAAGAAATCTAAAGGGAGCTAATAATATTGACCATAGCAGTTTAAAAACAAACATACAAAATTTCCATCCAAGCTAAAATAAGAAAAATAATTTGAATATGTATTTTTGTCTTCAACTAGAAGTAATCCTAAAAAACAGTGCTATCCTCTGTATTATCTTTCAGCTAAATAATAATAATCATTCACATTACAGCTCTTAATTTACCTCCTGATTTTGTAAAACAATTTTGTTAATGACCCATTTCTATGTGCTTCCCTTAAAGTACCTAAGAGACAAGAATGCAGAGCTTGAAGAGAAGTTCAAGGACACAGATGTACCAATGCCAGATTACTGGTGTGTAAAATAAGCTTAATAATAGCAAATGTGTTTATATTTAACCAGAAGCATTATACTTACTTTTTTTTTTCTCTCCAGGGGTGGATACATTGTGAAACCCTCCCTGATTGAGTTTTGGCAGGGTCAGACTAACAGATTACATGATCGGATAGTCTTTTTGCGGCCAAAAGGGGGAGAGACCGAGCTGGGGGACATGCAGCATCAAGCAGAGGGAGGCTGGATTTACCAGCGCTTGTCCCCTTGATAGTCCACATGCTGTGAAGTCAACGTTATAGTATGTGACATCAATACATCATCATTATTTCTTGGCAGTAACTGTCATTTAAAATCCCACCAGGGCAATGTTGAAGATTTATCACTCCATCAATGTCCTGCGTTCATGTTGTCTTAACCAGAATCAGAAAGGAAGTTTCATCTGTTGATAACTGTAGATGTGGTTTTATGAATAGAAGTCATGTTGTGCTATAAATGAAGGCTATTTCATGAAAAAACTAATATTTGCTGTTTATTAACTCTGCCTCAAAAAAGACTATCAAAGATGTAGCAGACTTTTTTTTCCTCAGAAAATGTAAAGGGGATTTTTGGCTAAAAATGTGGTTCTTGGTGATTTCTGAAAGTCTAACGCCACTTTTACAAAAGAGAAAACAAAATCACATGCAGTGGAAAAGAAATGCATAATAATTTAATATAATAATGTTATAAATGCATGTTAATTACATTAATCTAATTATTTATTTTGCCTCTAGATACCTCTAAAGATGCCAGTAGCAGATGACTTTATTTAATGAATCACCAAAGACCACAGTTTTGACAAAAAAAAATTATAATCTCTTCTAATGTACAAACAGTGTAATTTTGGATGGCCCAATGTTGAGTAAAGCTAGTTTACATTTTCAAGTGAGCCTTTAAGCCTTTAAATGACCTTAGTATTCTTAGTTCAGTCTGTTGACTGTCTGATGGTTATTCATAATAGAAAAGCACAGCTGTACTTGACACAGCAGTCACAACTGTAGTTTCAGAGAACAGACTTTGGACTTCTGTCACAACAAACAAAAAAAATAAGAAAAAAGCAATCAACATGTTGATGTACTTAATGTGTAATCTAAATGTGAAATATTTGATTAGGTTGTTTGTTATAAATGTGCCAAACTTCGAGCTAATCTAAAATACTTGCTGTATTGACATTTTGTGTTAATGTGCAACCAAAAAATGAGTAAACCTGTTTCATTTTTCCAATGATGTTCGTCGTGTTTTTGTTTCGCCAGCAGATGGCGGCGTTGTTTGCTGTTTATTGCAATACCAGGCAATTACAATGAAAATAAAGTAGCAAATGTATAATAGAACAATGCAAATATAACCCTTTGCACAAAAATAGAATAACAATTTTAAAGAAGTATTACAATGGTATGTCATAGAGAAATATGGTGTGAAAGAAAAAAAGACAATAAAATGAAAGAGATGAAAAACTGAAGAAAAAAACACATGAAATACAAATGAATGCAAAACATTTAATAAAGCTCATATTTTAGAAGCTTCAATTGCTATCTTGTTATGGGACTCTGAAATGGTATTCAAATACATATCCAATTCTCCTTTAATTTACATTTAGTATATTTACACTTGTGTGTTAAAGACTTTCCAATAAATAATATTAGGTTTATGCAAAAACTTGAATGGGGGTACAGAAATCAACTAATTATTATTACTAAAAAGCATACAAATCTTAAAAGAGATGGCCATGCAAACTATATTCATTTATTTTATAGATATGGGCACGGTGTGTTTGCTGTTGATACTTTTAATCTACAGTCTTATGCAAAAGTTTGTCCACTTCTGATGAATTTCATAATTGCAAGCCGTGGCCTGCTGGCATTTCAAATAAGTAAATTCATTTGAGTATTTATACTCTAGACAGAGTCTAGGGAAAAGGCAAAATTTCAGTTCTGACATAACATGTATTTAATCAACAAATGCAATGCAATTTAAGTCTTAACAAAAACAGTGCAAAAAATTGGGCACCCTAACAGATACTGGGTGGAATTCATGTGACCTTTAACTCTGACAAAGTTTCCTGTATCTGCACATCCACACAGCATGATGGCCCCTTCAGCATATTTTACAGTAGGGAGCATGTTCTTTTTCTGCCATGTAAAGCACCTATGTTTGTGGCATTTGTCCGCTGTATATTTTTTCTAAATGGTTCAGGCTTGTCCAGGTGAGCCTTTTCATTCCTCGTCTTGTTGGCAGAATGCAGAAAAGTCTTCTTCCGCATCACCTTCCATTGAGCTGTTCTTTGTGAAGAGTGCTCTGAACTGTGGAACCATATACAGTGACTTTATCAGCAGCAAGATGTTTCTGAAGCTCTTTGGCGGTGGTCTGTGATTTGTCTGTGACCATTCTAACCATTCTTCGCCTTTGCCTTTAGGGTATTTTTCTCGGTCTAGCACATCTTTCCTCAGAAGAAATGTTCCTATAGGCTTCCATTTTCTTTTTATATTTCTGACTGTGGAGAAGGAGACTTTGAACCTCTTTGACAGCCTTTTGCAACCTTTTCCTAATTCATGAAAGTGAATTATCCTAGTTTTTAGGTCATTAGGAAGTTCTTTTGAGGTTCCCATGTTGCTACCTTCAGGTTCACAATAAGGAGAAGCACAACTAGCAATCAGCTATCATAAACATCCCTTTTCATGATTGGTTGCTCCTCTGTAGGGATTAAGTCATCCAAATCAATTTTGTGTAATCAATCAGCATTAAGTGACTACAGGTTTTGAAATCCACACAAAGGAGAGGGTGCCCAAACTTTTGCGTAGCCTGTTTTTCAGTTTCAATTTAATTTACACATCTCAATACTGCGACACTATGGATTTCTGTCTGAAAAACATGACATTCTGTAGATTCTTTAGATATCGAATGGCATTTCACTTCTCTTATAAAGAAAGAACACATAACTAAGCAGCCACAGAGGGATGCCCAAATTTATGCATAAAACTGTAAACGCTTTATGACATTTAAGCAATGGAATACAAATCTTTATTTTGCATATTTTAACAATAACCTGTGAAATTGCAGTATACAAAAAAAAAAACGCAGATTAAATTAAGCTAATTAAAGCTGTAGTGAGAGCATCTCTCTCGTGTTATCACATTGGCTGTCCATGCTTCAACTGAAACCCTTTTTATGATACACTGATAAAATTAGAGATATGTTCATTAAACAACTCCATGTTTATGAGAGTACAACTTGGTCAAAAGAAACAAAATCACGTCATGAAGTGCTGATTAAAAGGCACAACAGTCCATCAAATCTAAGCTTCCCACAGGTTTATCATAAGTTACTCATACACAACAATGTACATTTTTAAGAACGTTCTTCATGTTAAATGTAATTTAGAAATGAATAGAGAGAGTTCTGTCTTTCTTGTCGGGTATTTTGTTTGTTCCACGGCGATCGAATTACATTTCATGAGCATGACAACATTGTTTTTATCATTTACAGGAAATAAACTTCTTAATATTCATCTTGGGCTGCTCTTAGATTGAAATGTGGATGGTAAAACTTGTTTTATGGTAAAACCAGTATCTTCTCTGCAGCAAAAATGCACTGAAAAAATGTGTTATATATCAAAAACAGGCCTCAAATGGTGTCTTTGGTCTAGATCAGGGGTGTCCAGACTTATCTTGGAGGGCCGGTGTCCTGCATAGTTTAGCTCCAACTTCCTTCAACACACCTGCCTGAAGTGCATACCAAGAAAGAGCTTGATTAGCTGGTTCATGTGTGTTTAATTGGGATTGGAACTATAATATGCAGTACACCGGCCCTCCAGGACCTAGTTTGGACACCACCTGATCTAGATGTTATTGTTCCACGTGGCTCTTCTCTGTCTGAGCAGATTCAGGGAAAAGGCTTGGGTTTTCCACCAGAGTTGCACGGATCTTCTTCTTCTCCTTGAACCGGCCTGAATGAGAGACTTTGACGTGACGGCCTTTGGTGGCAGATTTGGTGGCCACTATTTTTTCCAGTCTGGCATCTAAATTGCTGTCTGCCGCATCATGGTCCAGGTCTTTATTTGCATTGTTGGTGCTGAAGTCTGGCGGTATTTCGTACAGGACTTTCGCCTCTGACTTCTTTTTCTTTAGGAAGGTGAGCTTCCACCATGCAGGGTCAGCCATGACAGGTCTGAAGGAGAGATGGCAAGAGCGAATGCATGTTTGTTAGACAGCTAAAGGATAAAGATTTTGGTTAAACTCATTGTACAAACTGGATTCCTGGAGGGCCGCAGCTCTGTACAGTTTTGCTCCAACCCTAATCAAACACAGCTGATCCAACCAATCAAGGTGTTCAAGACTACAATAGACTATTAAGCAGGTGTGAGTTGGAGGTGGTTGGAGGGGAACTATGCAGAGCTGCAGACCTCCAGGAATTGAGTTTGAGACCACTGCTCATAGTATGAATGCAAGCCTATTTGGGTAGTGCATAGCATAATACTCATTTGTCACCAAAAGTTTTTTATTGACAAACACAAAGTAGGTAATAATGTTTGTAAGAATAATTTTTGATGATGGAGAGAGCTTTGCTTTCATTTTTTAAATGTTTTGTAAGCTAAACATGGCAATATGTCAGAAAGATTCAAATGTGTTTCCCACGAGAAACATAGCAGAAACATGTGAATTCATGATAGCAACATGTTAAAGAATTGTCAATCATGTGCTAAAACATGTTAGAAACATGCTAGCAAGATGGTAATTCATGCTTGCCACATGTTAAAGGTGCAGTAGTTGGATCTGCCAAAATGCTATCTGTTAGCATATTATCTTTAAAACACAATCCCTCCCCTGCCGTCTAAAGTCATGCCTCCTGAAATCACAAACACGCACCCTTAAGATAGCCGTAGACAACCCACTAGATCAAGTCATTCGCCAGTTAGAAAACTTTATAGTCCTTTATAATACTACAATTCTGAAGGAAAAACTATTTTATGCAGTATGTTTTCAGTTGTGTAGCAAGCAAAAATTGTCATAATGTGCAATATTTCATGCATGCAAGGATTGTTGGTCTCACTCTTATGCGCTTTGTCCTAAATCGACTACTGTATGCTTAATGGTTGGCTGGTGGGTGCAGGAATTACACTTATTACTAAGCCATACTTGCGTGGTATTTCAGACTGAATATTAAGAGTAGCATGGTAAACAATAAAGGGAGCGTCACATGCTGTCATTGTTCAAAAATGAACCAATGTCAATATAAAGCCAACTATAAATATAAAGCTCAGTAAAGTAAAGTTCGAATAGCAAATACATTATTAATGCTGTAAAAGGTCTCTTCAATATTTCGCAGGAGAATTTCAATGGTTGAACAACACTTCTGTGCATATAACCCATTCGTAAAACAACAAAATCTACATCAGCTTTACTTGACTACAATAGTTTTAAAACAGAGCATTACCTGTCTAAAAGACTTCAGCCATGGTGTCATCCTTCCTCCAGTGTGCAAAAGTAACTCCCATATTGATTCAAGATTTTTAAAAGCTTTGATTCAGCATTTGTTTTTACCGCTGTCACTCTCATGTATGCACGTGAACATGCCGCACATGCACATGCAAACAGCATATCTGCGTGAACGCAGTGCACAGATGTACAAATCTACATTTGCTGACAGACAGTTTGGACTACTTATGAGAATTATTGTAATTATTGAACCAATAATTTTTAATTGGATGATTTTTTTTTATTCTCATGCCTTACCCAGAATATAAAAAAATATAAATACATTTAGATCATTTACTTTAATCATTACTATTATAATGTAAGGAGACTTTCAACCAGCCCAACAAAAAAAAAATTTCAGAAGTCTGCGCCAGTGGTGTCGTGGTTAGTGCGTCAACACATGCACTCTGGTGCTCACGTCGACCTATGCCAATCCTTACCCTCTCTCTGCTCCCCTGCTTTCCTGTCAATAATCTGTTCTATTCTATACATTAAAGGTGAAAACCCAAAAAAAAAAATGTTTCTGAAGACAGTAACCTACTGCACCCTTAATAATACACTGACCCGTGTTAATGAAGCTAATAATATGCTAAAAAGCACTGTGAGGACATGATAGCAGCATGTCCAATAAAAACAAACATATTTCAGCTTGGTTGTAAATTTGCTTGTTTTTGTTGAAATGCTGCTACCATGTTACAATCACAGCTAACACATTTCCTCATGCTTACATATTACTATATTATGTTTGCTAAAGTGTTTAGCATGTTTATCATTCTGCTAACATAAATAAGCTTTTTTTCTAACAAGTTTTAGCATATAGCTAGCATGATGTTGCACTAATTAAAGTGATAGTTTACCCCCCAAAAAAGATTTAAATGATCTCACTATTTACTCACAATTTGATTACAAACCTTTATGAGAAATTACATTTTTCTGTTAAACACAAAAGAAGATATTTAGATAAATGTTATAAACCATTGAAATCCATAGTAGCAAAAACATTCATTCATTTTATTTTCAGCTTAGTCTTTTTATTAATCTGCCACAGTGAAATGAACCGTCAACTAATCCAGCATATGTTTTATGCACCGAATGCCCTTCCAGCTGCAACCCATCACTGGGAAACACCCATAAAGTCTCATTCTCAGTCATACACTATGGCCAATTTTAGCTTACCCAATTCACCTATAGCTCATGTCCTTGGACTTGTGGGAGAAACCGAAGCACCCGGAGGAAACCCACGCAAACACGGGGAGAACATGCAAACTCCACACAGAAATACCAACTGACCCTGCCGAGGCTCAAATCAGCGATCTTCGTGCTGTGAAGTGACAGCGCTACCCACTGTGCCACCATGCCACCACAGTTATACAACTAATATTATGGAAATCAATGGTTACATGTTTGCAACATTTTTCAAAATATCTTCTTTTGTGTTTAACAGAACACCAAATAAAGAAATCCAAACTGGTTTGTGACACATAAATGATTAAATGGTGACAGAATGATCAGTTTTAGCTGAACTATCCTTTTAAGATGATGTCAGCATTTTTCACACATGGCTATCTCATTTTTGTCATACCTAGCATGATTTGTATGGTACATTTGCACAATTAGCACAATGCTAACAAATAGCTTTTGTAGACACTGTTAGCATATCTTAGGTTAGTTGGATTTGCTGGAGATGGATTAGTATAATGTTCGACTCAAGCCAGCATATAAGAACAACATGAGCATGCAGGCACATTTGCCCACTTCAGCACATTCGAAGCTAGTTTTCAGTGATGTCATACATGTATCTCCTCATCTAATGATTAGATTAGAATAACGTGAGGACACCTGACTCTCCCGCTTAGCTGTTTAATTAATGAACAGCGCCACTGGATCTCTTGTCACTCCCCTGAGATCTGAGACTCACCAAAATAACACTGTGTGAACCACGGCGCATGAACGTCAGCACAATGGACAACTTTGTGTTTCGTCTCACTCCAATAAGAGTATCAAATTGTTATGTAATATTGCTATTGTACACATCACAAAGCATGTACAATGATTTACCCATTGTAATAGCAAACAGGAGACTCACACACCCACACACTGGTGACTGGTATCACACTACAGGGAGTGTCATCTGGTGCCTTGGCAACATTGTCATAATCATTGTTAAATAGAGAGTATCAATGAACATGTGATGGCTTGTCCTGCGGGGTTTTATAGCATTGCTGTGCGATAAGAGTTTAAGTATCAGATCTCAAGTGATCTTTAGAAGCTTCTAGTAAACACA